>NW_014542365.1:169400-211527 GCF_000741045.1 Vigna radiata var. radiata | reverse complement strand
AAAAAGACTAAAACCAGAGTTTTCTAAAGTTGAAGGACTAAATTGTACCTTAGTTTGAAAGAGGGACTAAAACCAAAATCGCCCCAAAGTATAGGGACTAAAAACATATTTAACCCTATATATATATATATATGGTACTCTACTCTTTGAAATAATACATGAGAATTACTCTATAAACCTTTTATTATGGTATCAAGAGCTAAACCCTGATATCGTCTACAATATAGGAATCAATACTTTTTTTTCATTGAATTTTCTGATGGCTTCATCCGATGACAATCCATCGAAGAAACATGATTCTGGAACTTCCGCTGCTTCCAAGAGTTATATTACTATTGTTGCCGGATTTGTGACCAAGTTAGATATATCTAACTTTGTCCTTAATCTTTCTATTGTTACTAAGGGTAGTGATTGGTTATTTGATTCGGGTGCTACTGATCATATGACTTGTGATCCTCATATATTTACTAATTTTTCCTCTAATTGTTCTAAAACTGTATTTATTAATGCCACTTGGGTCTCATCTCCTATTGAAGGTATATGTACTATATCCCTCTCACCCTTCTTATCGATTCCTGATGTTTTATTTGTTCCTACATTAAACTGTAATCTTATCTTTGTCAGCAAGTTAACCAAATCACATTCTTGTGTTGCCTTGTTTTACCCAACCCATTGTCTTTTTCAGAACATCCATTCTAAGGAGAAGATTGCCAGTGGTAGAGAGAGTGCGAAAGACTGTATTATCTTGAAAATGTCTCACAATCAAACCATAAAAGAGGGTTGGTTTGTCTTGCGAACGATCACATACAAGATAAAAACAAAAAAGAAATTTGGTTGTGGCATAGACGGTTGGGACATCCCTATTTTGGTTATTTAAAAGAATTATTTCCATCACTATTTCATAAATGCAATATTTCTATTTTTTTTTTTGAAACATTTGTTTTGGCAAAAAATCATCGTGTTGTGTTTCCTTTAAGCAATAACAAAACTGGTTTTCCTTTTTCATTAATTCACACAGATGTTTGAGGCCCTGTCCCGCAATCTATACATAATGGAAAAAAATGGTTTATCAGTTTCGTTGATGATTGTACTCGGGTAACTTGGGTATATTTGCTTAAACAAAAAGTGATGTGTATGATGTGGTTCATTCCTTCTATCATCTGATTGTTGCACAATTTAACATATCTATTAAGGTCATTCGATAAAACAATGGAGGGAAATATTTTAAGACTGAATTAATAGAGTTCATGAACTCTAAAGGCATCCTGCATCAAACTACATGTCCTTATTCACCACAACAAAATAGAGTGGCTGAGAGGAAAAATAGACGTATATTAGAGGTGACAAGATCACTTTTGATAGATGGTAATATCCCATCTCATTTATGGGGTGAGGTTGTGAGCTCTGCCTTTTATTTAATTAATCGAACCCCTTCTAGTGTGCTTAACTTTCAAAGGCCTTTTGATGTGTTGTTTAATCATTGTATCCTTCCTCCCATAGTTTATTTACCACCTCATATTTTGGATGTGTTATATATGTTCACTTACACCCACATCAATGTAAAAGCTTGAAGAATGAGCGATCAAATGTGTTTTTGTTGGGTATGGATCAACTCAAAAAGGTTATCATGCTTACCATCCACCATTAAAGAAATTTTATATTTCTATGGATGTGACATTTAATGAGCATGAATTTTTTTATGTTGATTCTCTACTTCAAGGAGGCAATGAAAGTGAAATGCATAATCATGATGTTAGTATGTTTGATTGTGAAGATAAATTATCATGTGAGGATCATTCTGCAGGAAGTGAGCCAATCCTAAATATGGACCCTTCTTTTCTGGATAATATAGTGTCTTCTGATAATAACCAATTGGCTCAATCTTCTCCAAAAGTTCAGCTTGACTCTTTAGAGGCACCTTCTGATTTTATCTCTAATAATACTAATTTAGATGAAATTGATCATGGAATTGATTCTTGTCTGCGTGAGACCACCAGCATACCAAACACTGAGTCTACTACTGTTCAATATATTCTCCCACCTCGTTCTAAGCGTGGTCAACCTCCAGTTAAATATGAACCAGACCTCCAAGCCAAAATTAAATATCCCATTAGTAAATATGTGTCATCTCACAAGTTATCTCAGTCATATGTATCATTTGTATCTCAATTATCTTCAATTTTTATTCCTAGTAATATACAGGAAGCTTTGGCATATCCTAGATGGACCGAAGCAATGGTTGAAGAGATGGCAAATTTAGAAAAAAACAACACTTGGGATCTTATGTCCTTACCAAGAGGGGAGAAAACGGTGGGCTGCAAATGGGTCTTTACAATTAAGCATAAAGCTGATGAAACTATTGAGAAGTATAAAGCATGACTTATGGCTAAAGGTTAAACTCAGTCTTATGGTGTAGATTAGCAAGAGACGTTCACATTGATAACCAAGCTCAATATTGTGAGAATACTTTTATCGCTAGTTGCAAACCAAGATTGGCCTCTTCTATAATTTAATGTGAAAAATGCTTTCCTACATAGAGAAATTTCAGAAGAAATTTATGTGGATTCTCCTCCAGGCATGATAGATTCAATTGGAATGAAGGTTTTCAAATTAAAGAAGGCTCTATATGGATTAAAGCAATCCCCAAGAGCATGGTTTGGAAGGTTTACCAAGTCTATGAAGACTTTTGGCTATAGAGCAAGTAACTCTGATCACACCTTTTTTTTTAAGAGAGGAAAAGGAAAAATTACAGCTTTGATTATATATGTAGATGACATAATTGTTACAGGAAATGACCAAGATGAGATTTCTAGTTTACAACAATACCTTGCATCAGAATTTGAGATGAAACAACTTGGAAACCTCAAATGTTTTTTGGGTATTGAAGTAGCTAGATCAAAACATGGTATTTTTCTATGCCAAAGAAAATATATTATTGATTTACTATCAGAAAATGGGCTACTTAGGAGTAAACCAATTGATACACCAATTGAACAAAATCATAAACTCTTTCAATGCTCAAATTCAGAAAGCATAGACAAAGGAAGATACCAAAGACTGGTAGGAAAATTAATTTATTTGTGTCATACACGTTCAGATATCACCTATGCAGTGAATGTTGTTAGTCAATTTATGCATGACCCACGGAAGCATCATATGGATGTTGTTGAAAGATTTTGAGATATTTGAAGTCCGCACCTGGAAAAGGAATTTTGTTCTCAAATCATGGAAACTTAAAGGTAGAAGGGTACACTAATGCAGATTGGGCTGGTTCAAAAGATGATGAAAGATCTACCTCTAGATACTTTACTTTTGTAGAAGGGAATCTTGTAACTTGGAGGAGTAAAAAACAACTTGTAGTAGCAAGATCTAGTGCTGAAGCAGAATTCAGAGGCATGACACTAGGTGTATGTGAACTTTTGTGGATTAAAATGTGCTATCAGATTTGGGCTTTAAACAAAATGAAGCTGAGTTTGTACTATGACAATACTTCGGCTATAGCAATTGCTCACAATCGTGTGCAACATGATAGAACAAAGCATGTGGAGATTGATAGACATTTCATCAAAGAGAAGCTTGAAGCTGGAATAATTTCATTTCCTTTTGTAAGATCAGAATTACAGTTGGCTGATGTTCTCACCAAAGGAGTGTCAAGAAGATTGTTTAATGAATCTCTATTCAAGTTGGGAATGTGTGATATCCATGGACCAACTTAAGTGGGGGTGTTAAGATATGTCAAATATTCTATTAAAGGATATTAGACAATCAAATATTGTTAGTTATAATTTAGATATTATTATAATTTGTGCAGATTTGTGCACTTGTCATTCCTTTAATAGATGAAGATTTATAAGATCCTTGAATGTATATATATGGTACTCTACTCTTTGAAATAATACATTAGAATTATTCTTTAAACCCTTTATTAATTCATACAAAGACAATTGCCAATGTTGGGAAACAGGTAGGCTTCGTTTTTACACCAAGAGGGGGGGGGGTGAATTGGAGATGTTTCAAAAACAAAATCTTTTCGCAATCTTTAATCAAAAGTATGAAGCTTTTTTATCTTTCTTGAAATCCAAGTAATGAAAATTTATATGCAGCGGAAAAACGTAGTTGACTGCATAAAAAATAAAGTCGACTGAAATAAAGAGTGTAGGGAAAGAGAAAAGCAAACACTGGTTTTTATACTAATTCGGCCAACAATGCCTACATCCAGTGTCCTTCCAACCCAGGAAGCAAATGCACTATATAGGTTTCGGTTTTTACAACAAGGAATTTATAGAAGACCTCACCTCAAAAATATAAATCACCTCTCTAACCCAAAACCAAAATATAGCTGCAATAACCAAAACCAGACTTGCAGCAAGAATCCCCTTTTCTGCAATCTGAACCCACGTCGAACAATCCTCAACGTGTAACCCCTGTATCACAACAGGTCAATTCCAACACTCTTCATTGGATGCCAAGCCTTCAAACAACGCAAAAGTCTTCACAGGATGCCAAACCTTCAATGATCAATCAAGAAGCACCTTCTTTATGCAGTTTCTGATCACACAGTCAGCGCATAAGCCTTCTCCCTTTGAATCTCTCTCAAGATAGATCACTATCGTCTTCTTGGAGAATTCTTGCAGCTATTAACACAGAGAATTCAATCTGAAACAAGAATGAAAATGTTAGATCATCAAAAGTCTCTGAACAACTCGTGTTTAGCCAATTTATAGTTTTCTGTCAATTAGATTATTTCTTAGTCGAATAGCCTACTAATTCAGTCGATTGTATTAATACAGTTATAGCAGATAGTCAACTTAGAGGCTCTCAGTCAACACGAATCAACACACATTCAATACAGTTGACTAAGTCATCAATGCTAAACTAACTTTTAAAAATATAGTCGTTGGAGCGTGTAAGCATAACAAAATTCAAAAACAGATCAATAATTCAGTCGAATGTACTCTGGACAAAGTTGACTGCCTCAAGTAAAAACACTTTGAAATTCTTTTCAATCCAAAACATCACAGAGCAATGATTGTCAAAATCTGTACAAAGGTTTTAGAATAGTCGAATCCATTACAGATGTATTCGATTGGACTAGAACTTTGTCACACAGTTATAAGTTCACGAAAGTGCTTGTGATTTTTCTCTTTGAAAAATGTGCAGTAAAATATTTTTGATAAAGTAGTTCACATTGCACATAATCATATAAGCATGTTCCACAAATATATCACACAATTAACATAGGAACATACATCACAGTACATCAAACATGACCAGCAAATATAACAATCAATACAACAGAGAACATGTAATACAACAACATATGTACTGTTATTAAGCATATTGTTGTCATCATCAAAAACTAGATTGATATAGAGTTTGTGTTGTCAACAGCCAAATCATAACATATCCCACTCTCTTGGCATCTTTCAACATCTTAGTTGTTTCTTCTTTTCTTTTTACCTTTTTAAAAAATATTCATCAATTTAGGCTGAAAATTTGTTGTCCAAAGAACTTATGAATGTAAGAACCGAGAAATTTGATTATATAAAGTAGATGGGTGTTTTATTTTAATGAGATCGACTTATTTTAATAATAAAGGTTTCGTAATATAAATAGAAGTTTATATCGTGTCTCATTATCTAAAACACAAACTATTTCTCTAAAAAGTCTTTCTCTTGAGTTTCTACCTTCTCTTTAAGAGTTTTAACTCCCGAGTTATCTCTTTGACGATCAGGAGGTACTTAAACGACCATAACAACGAGGTCTACGGTTCTAACCGAACAATTCTTTATTTAGAGCAAGTAAGTTTCTACCTCTTTTTCCCTTTGTTCTCTATTTATGGTCATGCTTAAAAATCCCTTCACATGTGTCACTTGTGCTCTATTCTTGATTCTTTGTAAATATGTGGTCCTAAGTGTAGAAAAAGATAGGCCAAGTGTCTTAACTAAGAGGGGGGTGAATTGTTTTCCCTCTATAAAAATATGTTCTTTAAAAATATTTTCAAAATCCTTTGAGATTTCTTGGAATACAATCAATAAAGAATAAAAACAAAGTAAAGCAATGTAAAAGTGTAGGGAAAGAGAGACTCACACTGTAGTTTATTATGGTTCGACCAACCTGCCTACGTCCAGTCTTCTTTCAATCAGCTTGAGATTGAAAGGATAACACTATATCTATTGAGTTCTTACAAGCAAAATACAAAGAACAATCCTCTGAATGTACTCTTCTTCCTAACTCCAAATCAAGTATATAGTATACACCCATAAAGATCAGCCACTTTCTGTCACCCTAAGAGATACCCCACTCTAAGTCAAAGAACTGTACCAAGTCCTTTTTCCTGGACACAACAACAGGGAACATAATTAATCCTTTATTGTAATGAATCTGATCTCCAAAAAGTACACCTCAATGTGCAAGTATGATAAGCCTATGACAACACTTCAATTCTTCAAGAACCTTTGAAAATTTCTTCCAATAGTATTCTTGATTCTTGGAGAAATAGGATGCTCCTGCAATTAAGAACTCAACAAACAAGTGATATATTAAAGATATGGATCCAAAAGTTGTTGAATACAAAGAGCAATGCGTCTATTCATAGATTTTCTCAACTCTAACGGATTTTAATCGATTATGCAAATAATGTAATTTGTTAAGTTATTCCTTCAGCATTAATAGATTTACATTTCACAACATTTAATAGATTAAGAAGCACATGTAATTGATTAACCAAAACATATAAGCCATAGTAATTCAAAATATGATCGTTATGACAATTATGGCTATCCAAGAAAAAGGTTTTCATATAAAATGCATATTAACCGATTAAGAAATTAATGTAATCGATTATGTTCCACGCTTAAGCAAATTTTGAAAACTTTTTCATTCAAAACTCATCAAAGAACTTAGTAAACATGTGCAAGCATAACCACAAGTTTTAATCGATTATCCACATAATCTAATTGTTTAAACTTGGTGTTTTGCCACTATTAAGTATATACTGATATAAGATGAATTTATAATAGATTATGTAAACATGTTAATCAATTAATTCATACAAATATGTAATGTGCAAAGAGTTTTATCCATTGAATCATTCTTAAACAATGAATACCATATACATATAGTCTAAGCACAATCAATGATATAATCAGACAATAATTTTGTCATTTGTGCAAGAAACTATTAAAACATTTATGTTGTCATCATTAGAAACACATATGTGAGATATGGGTTCATCTTTACATAATTGCCCCTATTAACACTAAGGACTCACTTCGATCATGATTTGGTGATTTGTAGGCGTTTCTAAAGTTCCTTAAGTTGAAAGCAAGGGTTTCAACGTTCTTAGAGTTCAGTGGCGTCGATGTAAGGTAAGGGAAGCTAGATGTCTTATCCTTGATTATAATATCTTGCAAGTTTAGTGGTTGTATGTTTATTAACTTGATTGAGTACTAATTTGAGTATTTATGCTGTTAGTTCAATTAGATATGCATGTTGTGGTATTGTATGATCTACTTTTGATGTGATGAAATTTGGGTGTCAATGTTGTCATGAATTATGTAATATGAAGTTGTTTTGATGTTAGACTTTAAAGTGAAGAGTTATCAAATCCTTGGGTTTTAAGGTTAAAAAGGGAGGTTTTAATAGGTGATTTTGAGATATAGGTGTTGGTGTGAGGAAACAACTACCAAGTCTCTTATGGAGTCATTTGAGATTTGTTAGAAGTGTGAATTGATTGAAAACTGATCTAGGACAAATAGGTAGTTCATTAGTAGTGTTTTGGAGGATTTTAAGTGTAAATTTGGGATTTTGAGTGGTGAGATTTTGAAGTAAGGAGTGTGACTTGTTTTGGGAAGTTGAGAGTATGTTGTTAGACCAATTATGACTTGTTTAGGCATTTAAATGGATGAAATCTGGTGTGGAAGTATTAATTTCATAATAGGGTGAGTTCTTGGGGGCACATTTTACTTCAATTTTGGAGTTTGACTAGTGAAAATTTAAAATAGAAAGGTTGTGAATAAATTGAGGTGTTGAGGTGTTAGTGTATTAAGACTTGTCCATCTTGTTAGTTTGTTGGTATTAGTGTTAGAAGAAGTAGAAATGAGTTTGAGTAACTTAAAGGAGTGATTTTGGTTTGAAGTGGTCATTTTGAGTTAGAGTAGTGTTTTTTTGAGGTTTCTCAATGTCAAGAGGGTCCTAGGGATTAGTTGAAGTGGTGTAGGAAGTGTCCAAGGTCATAGAAATAGAGTTTCAAGTTTTGATATGGCATTGAGCGCTTCTGTCATGGTGCTTGAGCGCCACTTTCCAGTGTCGTTGGGGCTGAGCGCCAAGATTCCAGTGATTGTAACATTGAGTGCTAGTTTTTGGGGTTAAGCGCTACTTTTGTAAGTATGAGTTTAAAGGGGTTTTTGTGTTGTTTAATGGTTCTTCTTAAACTGTTTCTTGTGTATTGATGTATATGGAATGGTTTCATGTGATTTCTAATGACTTGTAAGGTTGTTTCTAGTTCATTAATGTATGATAAATGATTTCATATATTAGTATACTATGTGAATGTGAAGTGTTATCAATGGTTTCAAAGTTGTGAAGGTGAGTTCCAAGGTGGAACTTCTTTGTTTTAGGTTTCAAGTATTATTAATATGAATGTAGGGAGATCAATCTTGGGGGTTATCTTGACATTCTAATGGTCTTTCATTCTCAAGTTGAAAGATTGACACATGTGGTGAGAGTAGCAAGAGGTATTAGTCTTGGATGCTTCTAGTATGATCCAAGGCATGAAACAAACTAACCTTGTGAGTGTGGTAGGGTGAAACCCTTTGGCAATGACTTTGCAAACAGTAGAGACCACAACAAGTGCGTAACTCATCATAGCTCGACATTCATTCTAAATTCGAATAGTCAGTCTAGGTCCTTGCATGTTAAGATGTATGTGTTGATGTATGTTATATATATGATTCATGTATGCTATGTTATAAATGTTATATATTTTGTATCTAACTTATCCTTAATTTTGTGTTTGTCTATCTTTATTTTTTTTCTCTTTTGCAATGATTACCTCAACCGGTGTGAACTTAGAAAGGAGACAATTTTTTAATTGATATAGTGTTTGGTCGAGAGAGAAGCAACATAATAGATAATTTTTTTGAAAGTCAAAGAATAGGATATGCTCTAATAGTCTCAAATTCTTTTTAAATTATCATATATGTAACATTTTATTTTAATAATTTTATGCTATTAAAATAGAATGTTACAATAAATTTAGTTATAAAAATGAAAATTATAATTAAGTAACAAATCATAACTAAATTATTAACAATATTTATTGATAATAATATTTATGATTTACCGACAAATTATTCAAATAAATTTTACAGTCAAATTTTATAGATTTTATTACTAATTTTTTCCAAATGAAAACAAAAATTGCTTATTATGGTGCGAGCCCATTTCTTGAAAGCTAATGGACTGGGGTCAAACAAGAGATATGTGAATGAACTCATTTAAAATTGCGCGGTAACCCGAGATTCAGGGAGATGAAGAACACATGGAACCAACCAAACAAACCCGATGAAATAAAACAAGAATCTATGTAAATACGAAAAACACAACCTACGTGTCTCTTTTCCTAAAAAACCATGCAACAGAGAGATAGTAGGGCTCACAATGGATGATTTTCTAATGGCCATCATCTTTTCCTCCCTCTCATCCATCTCAATGCGTTCCATCGAGCTGGCAATTCTTCGCAGAACTTGCGCAGTTCGACGAATCCAGGTTTACCATTCAATGCTGGAGCATAGCACAATCCATGTTCTTCTTTCCTTTTCGTATTCTCAAATTTTGGTTTTCCAGAACCTGTTTCGATTCCGTTCACTTTACCTCAGTTTTCCTGCAAAGAAGGGAGGACAAGGGGTTTCAATTCTCTTGCCATTCTGAGAATACACGCACGTATTGTATATATATATATATATATATACATAGATAGATATTAAGATGAGTACAGAACAAACCGACGTGAACAATGGTTCTTATTCTCCATCACCTAAGAAAAATAAAACGAAACAAAAGAATCAAGACAAGGATTCAGCTCCGTCAAGAAAGTCTTCTGATTCTGATTCAGGTTCTCCTGATTCAGATTCTCCGGATTCGAAAGATTCTCCGGATTCTCCAGATCCTCCCAATTCAGATTCTCCAGGCTCAGATTCTCTAGATTCAGATTCTCCAGACTCAGATTCCCCGGATTCAGATTCTCCGGATTCGAAAGATTCTCCGAATTCAGATTCTCCGGATTTGGATTCTCCAGAGAGTCATCCGTCTAAGTCACCACCGTCTCCGCCACCTCCGTCCAAAACTTCATCCCCATCTCCATCGGCTTCGCCGTCATCTAAAGGTTTAAGTCCATCACCACCATCACCGTCATCTAAAGATTCAAGTCCATCACAACCACGACTGTCATCTGAAGATTCAAATCCATCATCACAACCTCAGTCATCTAAAGATTCAAGTGCATCTCCGCCCCTTCAATTGTTAGCATCGCCTCCACCACCCTCGCCATCGCCATCTTCACCACCACCAAGTTCGCTCCCACATTCCCCACCACCCCCTTCGCGCCACCAGTCACCCCCACCACCTCCGCGTCCGCGTTCCCCGCCATCCTCTTTACCCCTACCTTCCCCGCCACCCCCTTCGCCCCAACCTTCCCCGCCTCCCCCACCTTGGTCACCGCCATCAAATCGAGTGCCAGAGCAAAATGACAATTCTTCCCCGCCACCACCATCAACACAGTTCCATGCTCCACCTCCCCTTTCTTGGCAAACTGAAGCCATGAATGATTCAAAATCGGGAACTTCTAGGAATTCAAATTCAACAGGATCAAGCCCCCCGATCAACCATGACGTTAATTCCGACGCAAACTCAACGGTTTCTTCTCTCGCCCCCTCTTCCGGTGATAATTCAGAAAAATATGTTGCCTATACAGTAGCCGGACTTTTAGCTGTTGCCTTGGTTGCTATAGCTGTAGCTATTGCTTTCGCGTTTAAGAGGAAGAAATCAAGTGATGATTCTAACTGTGCACCCTACATGCCACCCCTTGATATTCAAGTCAAATCAGGTAAAATATTTGTAGTGAGGGAAAAAAAAAAACTTGGATTCATATAACAGATGTTGTTGCTGCCGTTCTTTCATAAAAAAGTTGTCACTTATTATCTTAACTACTGTTGAATTTGATTAATGAAGATAAAATGCAGTGTTTTTTTTTTTTTTTTTTTTTCTAATATAATAACAACAATGGAATTTCAACAAGATTTTATAGACCAGTCAAGTTTCTTTTCAAGGGAAGATTATCTGATGTCCTGAAAGAAAGTATACCATAATCTTAACTAATTTATGGGTGATAGTTTTATTAATTTGTAATTCTAAAATTTGTGACATAGATATTGACTGTGATGATGAATATGTGATACTCCAAGAATGCTAAATAATTCTTCCGGCGGATAACTAAAACATAATATCTTCCACTTGCTTGTGTTTTACTAAAAGTTTTCATACCAATCAACATTCTTCTTTACTAATTCACTGCCTTGCTACATTTGATGCTGATTGTGTTGGCCATCAGGTGCTAATGGGCATTACTATGTACAGCAGCCTTCCCTTGCAAACAACTATTCAAATGGGAATGCGAAAGTGAAGCATTTTGGATCTTCTCTAGACTCGGCTCAGCCCACAAATGGTCCCATGATTTTCACCTATGACATGGTTATGGAAATAACAAACTCATTTTCTAGTAAAAATGTTGTAGGAGAAGGAGGCTTTGGATGTGTTTACAAAGGTTGCCTGCCGGATGGAAAAATAGTTGCAGTAAAGCAGCTTAGGGCTGGCAGTGGGCAGGGAGAAAGGGAATTCAAGGCTGAAGTGGATATCATTAGCCGAGTACATCATCGATATTTGGTGTCATTAGTTGGTTATTGCGTGTCTGGACAGCAAAGAATTCTTATCTATCAATATGTTCCTAATGGAACACTCCATCATCACTTGCATGGTAACGTGAGTTTCCATTGATTTTTCGTTCAAAAATATAATGGACTTCATGTTTTATCTGTGTTTCATTTGATTCTCATTATATGTATTATTAAGGAAGTGGAATGCCAGTGTTGGATTGGGTCAAAAGGCTAAAGATTGCTATAGGCGCTGCTAAGGGCCTTGCATATCTTCACGAGGACTGTAAGTATATCTGCACTTATTTTCATCTTACAAGTACTTACATATTGAGAAGTTTATGTAAATAAGACCTATATATTCTTCCAGCCTTTGTTTAATTTTAGGGGGTCCCTAACAATTTATATCTGATATCCTTGTCATCCGAGTCATGATTTTCTGTTATATGAAGACATTTCTAGCAACCCTTTTTCATGTAATTCTCGGCCACCAATTCATTAATTATGTCGTTATCATCTCATCCCTTAAACGTGCGTTTGATGTTTCATGAAAGTTACCAGAACATCAGGGATGCACCGGTGTAGAATTTTTTTCTGAAGCAGAGAACTTTCCTAAATTAGAAGTTACCATACAAAATTACTTTTGAATCATGCTAACGTTATCAATACCATTTCATGCTTCAAGAAATCTGTGTTACTCTCTGTGTAACTCTGTCTATTTATGCTTTATTATTTTAAGGAGATTATGAATATTGACTATGCTTCGCTGTTTTAACATAATGTCCAAATACTAGTGTAGGAAAAACTTGAAGCATAGCTAAATTTTAGGTGGGAGGTTTACAGCTATACAAATTCTAACAGATACAAAGTAGACTTTTAGAAGAGGAAGCATATTTAATCTTTTTGTGTGCATAACTAAGGAACTATATCATATTTCGTCAATACCAATTTTTCATTTCTATGAATAACTAAAGTATTCTATATATCTCTAGGCAGCCAAAAGATAATTCACCGAGATATTAAGTCAGCAAACATACTCTTGGATGATGCTTTTGAGGCAAAGGTATGCATACATTTTGTTGGCATGAGCTATTATGACATTAACCTGTTATTCGTGACAGATTAATTCTCTCTGAGTGCAAAGTTGGGACGCTAATCCACCCTTGTTCTGATATAGGTTGCAGACTTTGGACTTGCTAGGCTAGCTGATGCTGCCAATAGCCACGTATCAACTAGGGTTATGGGGACCTTTGGGTGTGTTTCCTATGTCTTAACATAAAGAAATGATACTAATGTATGTATATGATCATGGAGGATTGAGATGAGACTTGCTGTCAAAAGAAATGCATTTCTACTTTGAAGAGGCAAAATTTGCTTGAAAAATAACATTTCACCAAAGTTTTGGTTTTGGTCTTGTGGAACAAGTCTTCCTTAGTTGATTTTGTTGGTTAGCGATTATAACTTCATTATTCATTGGTGTTACTCTAGAAATAAGGTAGATCTCTAATTAAATGAAACTGGTTTGGGAAGTTTTGAAAACATTTTGTTAACCATGGAATCTAGTGAAAAGGATTAGTCCCAACCAAGATTTGAATATCCATGGAATAGATGCTTTAGTGTTCAAATATACTTTGTTTATTTGCATCGAAGAGTGATACCTGTAAGAAAAACAACGTAGTTTTGAAATTTTAAGGTTTTTTTCTACCAGGAAATGCCTTATCTGGAATCAACCCAATTCAATGCAACACCCCAACTCATATCTGGCTTCAATTTTCAGGTACATGGCTCCAGAATATGCAACAAGTGGAAAATTAACGGACAGATCAGATGTTTACTCATTTGGTGTTGTCCTCCTTGAGCTTGTTACGGGAAGGAAACCCGTTGATCAAACTCGGCCAATTGGAGATGAGAGTTTGGTTGAGTGGGTAAGAATATACACTCTACTTATTATTTAAATGTAATATTAATCTCTAGTTTCTCTTAGGCAGTGAGTATAAAACCTGAAACTGAGTTGAAGAGAGGTTGTATTCACAAAAAGGAAACTGATGTCAATTATACTGGCAGCCATGGATGTAGATTATTAGATTGCACTGTTCTAATTGAACCATGTAAAATTTACGGTGTTGTTTCTTTCTTGTTTCTGCGTTTTCCTGTGTTCTTGCTGAGAGTGTTACTGTTAGGATATACGTTAGGATATATGATGATAGGATAGAGGGGTTCAGGAGTAAGCCTGTGGGGGTGTTGGTTAAAAAGGGGAAGTGGGTCAGAGCCTCTATAAATAGAGGTAGTGTAACGCAGTAGGGGATATCGATAATTTTGTAAAGTCAAGTCTATTAGCTATATAGAGGTTATGCTCTCAAGGGAGATTATGCTCCCAAACCCATGCTTTGTACAGTGACTATCCATTCTGAAATAAGAAGATTCTTTCGCTCATTTTCCATTTTTCTGCTATCTGTGAGTACTCATAGTTAGGTTCCAAACCCAGGAACCTAACAGTTATCTTCAATTCCTCAAGACTAATTATAAAAGCATTTTATTCTTTTATTGTTAAAAACGGTATTTTTATTAATTTCTTGAAAGAACTTAGAAAAAACCATTATTTCCACAAAAATAATTGTTCTGAAACAAATATGAGCCAATACAAATAGGTGTAACTCCTAGAGAGCATGAAACACTCATTTCTCTTTTTCAAGTTCCTTCTTTTCCTTATTTCTCTACTTTCCTTTTGATGAGTACTGGAGAACGTAGTAGAAAAGTGCAGTCATATGTTTACGAATGAAATTACTAATTATAACAGTCCACTCTATAATAAACCAAACTATGTTTTTTGTCACAAGTTACTGATGACTCTGGTTATTCTATTTCTTATGAGATTATCCTGTGTCTACAGGCTCGTCCACTTCTCCTTCGTGCAATGGAGACACGTAATTTTAGTGAATTAGTAGATCCAAGACTTAAAAAACACTTTGTGGAGAGTGAAATGTCCAGAATGGTTGAGGCAGCTGCAGCTTGTGTTCGCCACTCAGCTCCTAAACGGCCTCGTATGTTTCAGGTGATAACAATACCAAACAGTTATGTTGTGCCTCCCTCTGTTGTTTAAGTATGTGCTTGTTTTCATTTAACGTGTCCATATTTCTAACAGTTCAATCTCGCCTTGTTTAAGCCATGTACTATTAGATTCTTCACCTGAGGGATAGTTAGTTATATATCAGGCAATCTGCTATGACAGTTTTATTTGCATGAAACATGGTGTGAACTGTATATAGCAGCTAATGTTAAGTTTTTGGTCTTTTAACATTTGATGCATTGATAATGTTGGCCATGGTTGCTGTAGGTGGTAAGAGCCTTGGATACTGGAGATGAAAAATTTGATCTTTCTAATGGGGTGAAATATGGTCAGAGCACAGTTTATGATTCTGGCCAATATGATAAAGATATAATGGCATTCAGAAGAATGGCGAATGGCACCTTTTTTGATTCTGATTTTAACACGTATGATAGTGAATATAGTCTCTCAAAACAGACCTCGGGAGGATCCCAACAAAACTTGATGCGGCTTAGTTCTAGTGGCGAGTCAGAATCTAGAGCTATCAACTGGAATATGAACAGTCTTGAATTAAAACGGTGATTGAGGAAAGTACACATAGCAGTGCAGTGATGAATAATGAGCATTGACATTGTGGAGTTAAAGGCTGCTGCTTTTAAGTCAATTCAATACCAAATTCTCCTATGGGAACATCACATTGCATGATCATTATACCACAAGCCGTGAATGTTTCTGGTTTTACATGAATTTGAACTTTGGCCTGTTTCCAATCCTGTATATATTGAAGCTTCACTAAACCCTTTTCTCTGTCTAATTTTTGCTCTATTTTTTTTCCCCCTTTTTTAATACGGGGGGATGTTGGCAGCTTGTAAAAGGATAAGGATGTTGGCAGCTTGTAAAAAGATAAGTTTGTTAAGGTCATCTTTTTAATTATAATTATCAGTAGATGTTTTTCTTATTCATGTTGGTTTCTTACAGCAAATATTTTTGGTACTATGCTATTGAAAGACAACCAGTTCAAAATTTACTTGAAAATATTTCTGCAACCATATGTGGCCACCACAATCGAAAAAATATGATAAGTTACTAAACACAGAATATAGCTTTGCCTAGAAAAATGGAAATACCATTTATGCTTGCAGGGCAACTTCTATGAAGTTGTGGTACATTTTTTATTTGCAGTCAATAACTAAGTCCTCAGCTAACAAGTGAACTTTCAACTTTGCTCTGAATTGGTGGCTTTGCTGATAATTGTCATTCAAGTGCTTTATTTCTCACCCTTGAACAAAATTTCCATATACCGGGTCTGCAAACTTTGAAAGGCTGCTGTTCTTCAACTCATTCATATCCCCACCATTTTTCTGAGCTTGTTACCTACTTTGTCTATCATCACTTGTCATTTGTATTAAATACTCTTTCAGTTTAGTTGGGTGAATATCCTTCTTGGTTGCCTGTAGAACAGAATTTAATCTCATTGCATATAAAGGGGACCTATGAACTGAAGTTGTGAAGGGGAACTATGAGAGACTGTGATTAATGTATTGGGATAGAAGGATGAATGCTTTCAGATAATAGTAGTTCTAATCAACCTAATTTTTCAAAATGAGACAGGTTACATTTTTTTCTGACTTAAATCTTTTCTAGTCTTTGGTCCCTCCCATACTCGTCTAATCCTTCTTTGAATATAAGATTGTAGCAGTAGATCCATGTCTAATTCATAAAGCTAAACAGTAATGTGATTAAGTGTTTGGAGTGGAACTGAGAGTCCTAAGCTAAATTACCAAAAAATTATCTCATTTGTGGGGGCTCCATATATCAAGAAAAATTAATGCACTTTTCTATGAATGATTATATTCTTACCTTAACCGTCAGAATGTTAAGGACTTTATCATCAAATGTCGTCATATTGGCACTAGCCACCTGAAGCCCAATTGAGTGTATAGATTCTATCAACTTTGAGAATCTACCTTGCTTATGCTCACAGTATAATTTAATTAAGAAATCTTTCTTGCCAATGTAGTGCACTTCTGCTTGTACCTGTTAAGAAATTATATCTCTTAATTAAGTCACTGATAAGACATAGAAATTTAGTTTTATCTAGGATTTGGAGAAAAAAACTACGAAGTTATGAAAAGTCTTTGTACTTCCATCTGCATCTTTTTAGTGCAATCAGAAGAACTTTGATTAAGAGTGTTACTTCTGGTTCGTTCTTGTTCTTTGTCAGCTGTCTTCCTCGATTTTGGTGTGTTCTTACAGTTCTGAACTTCCAAAGCAGTGGCTTCATCTTTGAGTTCTTTCACTTGTGCTTGTAATTCCTTTATATAGTCAACAGCATCTGCAAGAATTGCAGCTCTATCCATCTGCCAAAATTTGATGGATCAGATACTAGGCAAAATTGAGGATGCAAAAAATTATAAATAGGCCTTTTAAGTTAAGAAGGTTATCTACCTTGGTTATCTTTGGGACTAGAGACCGCAGAGTAAAAAGCCCTTTTTTAATCTTGTTCCTCCTATTTCTCTCAGTGACAAGATTTTTAGCTTGGTACCTTTCCTTCTGAGGCTCCTTGACCAGTTTTGATTTATCTTCTTCCTCATCGCTGCAATGAGAACTCAAACCTATCTGCTGCTTCCCTGAAGTTTTACTGTACTTGGGCATTTTAGTTTTGGGGATGGGAGACATTTTAGTTGATTGTTTAAGATATTCATCTGGAATCAAACCAACAAATTTTGAATCAAATGATGGTTCTTCAGTTGAAGGATTAGAGCCGCTTGGGGGTCCTTCAATGCTAGGATGAGAGGTGCACTGTTTTGTTGCAGGCTGATGGACACTCGGAGTTAAAGTTGCTGACATGTGTGGTAGCCACCAATGTGAGTACTGTTCCCTTAATGGCAGATGTTCAATGATATTCAGACTGGTGTAGCTCTGTGCAGATATGGCCTCTTGCTTCAAAGAGACACAGCCATGTGCTGTTATGAACTCTATGATATTCATATCCATTGGAATCTGACAAAGATGGATACTTTGTTAACACAAGAGTTTTCAATCAGAGGTGTTATCAACAAGTATCAGAATTTATATTCTACCAGTTTCTCAGTGAAGAGCTCAATAAGACCACCAACAATAGGGATCAAAACTTGGGTTCCAATTGAATCCTGTCAAAAACAGTGACATTTTTAGTTTATGATCTTACTATTTATGGTGAGCAAACCATCAACAGTCTCCCTTAAAACGTCATATATCTGCAAATATCCATGACAAATTAACAAGCAAAGCAATGGACAATTTATCTGCTAGTATCCATGACATTTTCTGAATATGAGGAGCTAATTTTGAGAAGAAAGTGATTGTTTCAGCCTAAAATTTTATCAGGATTGTCACTGATTTTGGATGATCATATGATAAAATTCACTCAGAAAAATCATTTGGTAGTTAATCAGATTAAAAGGTAAGAACAGAATTTTCCATGGCCATCATAGAACATAAGAGACTACTTTGATTGTGCTTTACAAACACTTCACAAATATAAAACCGTATCCACTATCTAATAGGATGTTTCAAGCTATAATAAAAGTGTGACCACATTAAAAGAAAAATTTCTTTTATCAGGTAAAAAACAACGAATACCTTGGTAAGCCATCTTGATTGTTGTGATATGGCAACTTCTCCATGCACACTGAAATTTGTAAACAGAAAACTGAAATTACATTACATTCATACTTTTATATACATGTACATAGTTTGTATAATTAAAACAGACACACAAACACAGAGAGATGAGTGAGAGAGAGAGAGAGAGAGAGAGACCCAGAATAGAGAGACAATGCAAAAGGAAGCTGAGCAAGAGCCTCACAAGCCTTTGTTCTAACATGATGCTGAAGATAATTATCCCTGCAAATGGGAGATAAGTGGCATTCTTCACCCTTTTCCTCTTTGGACTCCACACCAATCTTCACACTGCAACTCCCTCTACAACAGCAACCAACCCATTCAATAAACCTGCACAAGGATCAAAATGCATTAAACACCTGATTTCCACACATAGATGAAAAAATGACTTGTTTAAAAGTACCTAGTTGGGTCATCCCCATATTTCCAAACAACTACATAATCCCAAACATTGGTCTCCACAAGGGGTCTAAGCCACTCTACTACACCCAGACCTCTCATTTTCACCAAAGAATGCAACTTTGCATATGTTTTCCTTACATGGACCATTTGGTGCCACCTTTATAACAGTCTCCCAAATTGAAGCACATGGTAGCCGACAAGTTCTTATCAGCTGCAGAGTGGTGTATCATTGTTATCAGTAGCAAATCTCTGACAGTAGGAATCTTGTACCTGCCAGTGAAGGAGGCCAGAAGCTGTTTTTGACTAACTAACCCTGGCTACCACCACTACAAAATAACCATTTTCAACAAGTTGCATTGAAAGCAACCCATAACTGAACAATCATTAGATATCTTTTATTAATATTTACATTTTCACTTTCCTATTTTTCTGTGCTTGGATATAGGTCACATTTTATCATGTCTGCATTATTCACAACAACAAAAAACTACATTATAAGTAAAATATAATTGTTGCTATAATCTAAGTTACTCTTGTATAAGATGCCTGCAACAAGTACGGTATTTCATAAATTTTTAATATTTCATTGGTTTGAAAGACTTCATAAGAATTTTAAAAAATGATACATGTATTAAAAGTGAAAAATGTTAGTTATTAATGGCTCTATCCTTTAATGAACCTTTCTTTGATCTTTAACAATCGACAAGTCCAAATTTAGGAAAATGATATTTTCACACCAATTTTTTGACACCATTTTGACATTGTACACGTGTCAAAATGTGGTTGGACGATTTCAAATTAAAAAGAAAAACTTTGATTTTTTTCTTCCAAATATGCCTTTGTTTCAGTTTTTTTAATTTGAAATCGTCCAATCACGTTTTGACACGTGTGCAGTGTCAAAATAGTGTCAAAAATTGATGTCAAAATATCATTTTTCCCAAATTTATTCTTTTAGTGATTTTTTTAAAGTGAAGAGACCTTCTTGCTTCCTATTAAAAAAGACAAAATTAAGGAATATGTTACCAATGATTTAAGAAATGTGCATAATGCTTTGAAAAATCATTTTTTTTTTATTTGAAGATTATTTAGGTACATCCATACTGCAAATAATGTATCCTTGTCAATAATAAATGGATTTACTTGCAATACAAATAAAGTAATCAATTTGACCTACCTATTTATAGCAGGTGTTGTTTAACTAAACATT
This sequence comes from Vigna radiata var. radiata, assembly GCF_000741045.1. NCBI lineage: Eukaryota > Viridiplantae > Streptophyta > Magnoliopsida > Fabales > Fabaceae > Vigna > Vigna radiata. The sequence continues at coordinate 191,276 of NW_014542365.1, read as the reverse complement.
AGAAAGTAGTATTATAACTATATTAAGTAAAAATCACAACAGCGACTTATATAATTTGATAAATAAATTAATTAAATATTATTAAACAAAATTTAAGTAATAAAAATATTAAAAAATGAATTTACATAATTACAATTACTAAATAATTATAATGAAAAATAATTATGAAAAATTATTGATTAGTTGTAAGTAAACTTTAGTGACTTGAGTTCACTTAAATCTATATTTAAAAAAAAAAAACCATATTTTTTCAATCTTATTTATGTTAAATTCATGATAAATCAAGTTAACTAACCCATTTTAACATGTCTTAATAAAAAAAAATTAAGAGCAATGTGAATCACATATACAAATAGTAAGAAAAAAATTATCCAAGTTCTTTCCAGGAATTAAGGCAGCACACAACTATCATGCTAGAAAAGTTTTCTCCAACTTAAAGAAACAAAGTGATTGTTGTACAATATTTATTAAATAAAAATATTAATAACTAGATGTTTTGTTTTAGTTTACACATATTATTACCGATCTTATCTTTATAGACACAACTCATTTAAGTGATTTTTATTATTGTATAAAATACCGAGGATCCTCGTTTTATCATAGAGGTTAATAAAAATATTTTTTTTATAATTTTGTATACATTTTAGTAATTTTTTATTTTAAAAAATATCACCATACTTAAAATGTTTCGGTATGGGATAAAAACTATTCTGTGTATTGTAATATGAAAGCTATGGATTACTTTGTGAATATCTTTTTGGAATTTATTTTAAACAAACTATATTAAATAACTATTCTATACGTAGAATGTCGCATTATTTTATAATTATATTAAAATTACAAATTAAGCATTTATTTTCTTTCAATTACAGACGATGTTTATTATTCCAATAGGTTGATTTTATTTTGTAACTTTAATTGCATCTCATAGCCTTTTGCGAATATCTATGAAAATGTGCAAAAGTGACATCCTTAATGCAATGAAATTTTGTCATTATATTTAAATAAATAAAAAAATATCAAGTAAAGGACATTATAATATTAATAATGGTATAGTTTCAATAATGAAAAAAAAATTAGTGATGACATTAATGACACTTGTGCATAACAGGGGTGCTCACATGTTTAGACTAACTTTTGTCTTAAATTATTACTACTTTTTTATGTACGTAATGATTTAACTTGTTTGTTCATTTTATATACCAAACAACTTTTTTTTTTCTTACAATATGTTTGAAGGTAGTAAGTCTAAGACTAATGCTTTGTTCTTTAGAAGTGATTTGAGAGAGATGATTTAGGGGAGATGATTTGAATGGATTTGAGGATAATTTTTTTGTTGTTTTTTTTAGTGAATTTGTAGGTAATTGAGAGTGGATTTGGAATAAAGTTTGTGAGAATTAGTGTAGGATTTGATTGATGTGACGAATTTTAAAAATTAGTTTAATTGATAGATATTAAAGATTACCAAAACGCCCCTAATTATTAAATATAAAATGTTATTTATTAATGTTATATTTAATTGTAAAAATGTTTATAAAGAGATCAAAATTATAAATAATTATTAAAATTAATTTTTAAAATTTAAAAAAATTATAATGTAGTAAAATGACCCTAATTATTATTATTATTATTATTATTATTTTATTATTATTATTATTATATTATTTTACTTTTCATGTTTGAAAATACATGAACAAAAACTATGGAATGAGATGGACTGATAGGTTACATTAAACAGGAGGACAAATAAGACATTTTCCCTGAAATCATCTTAAATCTGCGCAAATTTGTGAAGATGGGAAAAAGTACTTATCCTGCAAATCATCGCTTTTGATCGCTCATAAATCTATAGAAGTGAACACGAAAATTGATATAAATCTGTCTTCGCTAATATGCAGTAATAATAAAATCTTCGCAAACGAACATACCTTAAGGGAGGTCAATACATATCAAGTTGTGTCAAGTCAAAGATTAGATGTTAGATAACTTGATGTCCTATCACATTTGTTAATTGGTTTACTCGTAACTTTTTCTACATAATTCCATTTGAGATTATTTTTTTTTTGTTAGAAATTTTATTTAAAGGGCTTTCTTTTTTTAGTATAGACACATATTCTTTGTACATCTAAGTCGATGTAGTTAATTTTTTAAAAATCATGCACGTTTAAGTTCCTTCGATGGTTGGCATCAATCATGATACAGTGTTTTCTTTATAGATTTTTGTGAGTACTAAAGTATGTGTTTTATTATTTATCTTATTCAATGATGTGGTATGTGTGTATGTAATATTAAATACATAATACACTCTAAAATACACTCTCAAGATAACCTCAAATCATTTTACTACATACTATTTTTTTAGTCTCTTTCATCCGTGGCCTTTATTTATTTTTCTCTTTCCCACACTCACAGACTCACTTTTCCTTCTTCACTTGTTTTCTTCTTGATAGAGTCTGTTTTGTTTTACATATCTTTTGATAATTGTAAATGAAGGAGACAAAAGCATAATAAAACACAAAATCCAACATTACGGGAAACATGGATGCATGTTTTGGTATATGGACCCTTCCTTTCCTTTTTTTTTTCTTTTCCCAATGTATAATTGGAAGCAGTTGCCAAGGAGACTTCTGTTCTCCTTATATAACACGTAAATTGGCTAGAGGGAGGAGGGGAGAGTTAGCTTAGAAAATTCCTTTATGCTTGAGAGTGAGAACAAGTAAGGACCGTGAGCTAAGAGCGTGAAGGATTTCTTACGGGAGACGTAGGGGAGTTATCCCTTTTCTTTGTGCATGATAATTATATATTTTAGGTTTATGATTATGATGATATGAGATATGAGCATGTTGAATTTTAGTAATGTTAACTATATGTCAACTTGTATGGGTTTTGGTTGTTCTGGACTATGCTTGTTTTCTAGTTTTTTATTTACCTTAGTAAAATCTTAATTCATTGCCGTTAGATTAAGCTAAATTTCTTATATATGATTCATGAAATACATTATCCCACTTTGACCATTCGAATTTTCAATTTGAAGTATGTACTCAGAATAATTAATTTCGCAATTTGGACTAAATTGATCACCACTTTATTTTCTTCTTTAACTTACATCAATAAAATCTTAATTCTTAATTCGATTACTGTTATATTAAGCTAAAATTTTGATATATAATTCTTGCCATATATTATCCCACTTTGACCTCTCAAATTTTCAATTTGAGGTTTTTACTCAGAGTAATTAATTTCACAATTGGAAGTAAACTGATCACCACTTTATTTTTGCCTTTAAGTTACCTCAGTAAAATTTTAATTCCCAATTCGTTTACCGTTAGATTAAGCTGAAACTTGGATATATGATTCTTGAGATATCTTAATCCATTTTACCGCTCAGATTTTTAATTTGATGTCTATGCTTAGAGTAATTAATTTTTCATTTTGGGTTGAGTTGAAAACCACTTAAGTTATGTCCTTAAGTTACCTCGGTAAAACTTCAATTTCAACCTAGTTAACCATTGGATAACTTGGAATTTATATTTGTAGTTTCTAAGACATACTGAGTCACTTTAACCGATTGGATTTTCAATTGGATGTCTATATTTGGAGAAATTATTTTCGTGTTTCTTAGGAATCCTAATACTACTTAAATTCTGATTTTGCATTACCTATACAAAAATTATTATTTTCATTTTATTAACTTCCAGATCGAACTAAATTTTTTTACTGTATGTTCTAAGCATGTAGTTATTTACTTTGATCGGTCACTTCTTTAATTAAAGGTCTGTATTTAGAACAGTCTTTCCATGAAATATTCAAATTGATTAGTATTTGGTGAAATCTTGAGTAATTGTATTATTGACTTGTATGTTTAGTTGTATCTTATTAGTTGAAAATCAATTCATGCTAACTTTGGATGTGTAAGATAAGCATTCTTGCGGTAATTGTAAATCCAAGTTTCATTTACTTTCTTCTCCTACGACTTTGGTAAGTCGGAGAAAGGGGAGGTTCGAAGTCAGATACTACTTTGGTAAGCAGGACTACATTATGACGAGTCTAACTGGACATTACTTTGGTAAGAAAGACTCCATCGTATGTAGGGATAATTAATGACTCAGTTTGGACTGTGCTTTGGTAAGTAAGATTGCTTTGCTAAACAGGGATAATGAGTCGAACATGACTGCTTTGGTAAGCAGGATTCGTATGACGGTAGGTTACGGAAGAATGACAAAGTTGGTATGAGATTGAGATTCGTGAATGATGTTGTTTTGATTGAATATTGTGGGAGAGTGTTGTTAAAGTGCTTACAAAATCTCGAAATCTATTTCCTGAGGCGTGTAGATCACTGTCCTTAAGGACTTATCCGTGGTGTGTTGCACAAGTCCCCCAGGATGCTACAGGAACTTCTCAACATGTATTCGAGGATCACAAAACTACAAGAAGCAAGAAACTCTGATAGGGTTTATACCCAAGAGAGAAAAGAAGAATAAAACTAAGAAGAGAGGAGAATGAGAAAGACTCAACTTGTTCTGTTTTGGAATGGGGGAAGAGCTCTCTATTTATATAGCTAGGAAAGAATAAAATAAATAAAAGAAATTAAAACCAATAAATAATTTGACCGTTGCAAGACTTAAGAATTTGGTTGTTGGAATATTATCGTTGGAGCACATTATTTACAATTAAAGTTTTGAAAGTTGTAATCCAACATTTTCTTTTGCAATAATATAATCATTATTACAAAAGTGAGTAGATTGTGAAATATTTTTTTCTTTTATTTGGCTAGTTCACCCTTTCTTGTCTGTGCATGTGACTGCGATGGTCGTATAAAAATTCATAACATTAAATGAGAGCATGTGATATTTCAGGTGATGTCTCAGGTGATGCAGGTGATGTTTAGATACGAGAAGACGAGCGGGGAAAACTTTTGGAGATTTCGAAATGCATTAAAAAATAATATTGCTTTAGTATATAATTTTAAACAACTTTTCAATTTTATTTGAAGTTTTGAAACATTGTTTATTTTGAGAATTTGAATTTACTATAGTATTATATGTTTTCATTATGAATGTTTAAAAAAAAATTACTGTGACACTGCGAAAAAGGGGTGTTACAGTATGTGGATCATATTGGTTTAGCATATGCTTAAAAATTACATAATGATGGCAGAGTTGTTGAGTTCATGAGTAGAAAAAAATGTGTAAGACAAAACCATTCTTAGAATATTAGTCACAGAAATCATGATAAGATAAGTCATTATTGATCAACAAAATATTTTTCTTTTTCATTAGTTTGTATTTCTTGAAATTATAATTTGTAGAAATTTTTTCGTACATTAAAGGTGTAAGTAGTAGATATAGAATAATGTAGTTGAGATTTCTCAAGTTGAAGAATATATTAAAAAGTTGTCTGAGATGAAAGAAATAATGCAAATAATACACATTAAGTCAAAGTATAAATTGGAGTCCAAGTTTAAGGAATAATCTCATCCAAGGGAAGCCAATAAGAACAATGAAGATGGGTCGAAAGAAGCATGACAAGTATAAGATGCATTTCTTTATTTTTGTTGTTCGTCAATAAGAAATTTCTATTTTTGTTGTTCGTCAATAAGAAATTAAACAAAACTTAATATTCATTACCATTTCAAGGTAAATCCTATTAAGATGTTTATCAATTTCCTGGATGGTTCAATGGTTTTAGATTCAATTTTGAAACTTTTCCTTTTTTTTTTAAATCAACACTTTTGGTTTTTCAAAAAAGGCATAAATCTAGATAATACTCAGTCATTTTCGTTAGTAGTAAAAATATTAATGAGTTTTATTTGTGTTATAGCTTTTTTACATCAAAGAAAATAAATCATGTAAGATGCCTCAACTGAAGTGATCATAAATTACATACATTAGTGCAAAAACGTTGTTTAACGTCACCCATAAGACGTCAGTTTGCATGTAATCCGACGTATAGGAGCGGACAGTGGCATTACCGTAAATAGCCTGGTAAACTAGACGTCGGTTTTATCCAAAATCAAACGTCTATTAATTTCAAGACGTCAGCACTGCAGCACCCCGACGTCTACTGGGCTGCATTTAATGCTTTTCACCTAATAATCAGGCGCTTAGACGTCACGTAGTCCAAATATGACGTTTAAGGCATGTCTGGAAGGCGGGAAAGCCAAAAAAGTCTTCAATGTTGACGTCGACGTTTCGGGCTACGTGACGTCTATTATACCTGTAATAACTATGTTTACAAAACTCGAGGGCCTGAGACGTCGACTATTTAGGGCCCCGACGTGTATGTTATTATAGACGTCGGTGGCCATAACCAACAGTCGTGAACATCCCTGAAAGGATATCAAACATCAATCGGTTCAGCTTCCTAGACGTTGGTTCCCCCTGACAGAAACTGACCTCTAATGGGTATTCAAAAAATCAGTTATAAATGTTCACTTGGACGTCACATTAGTAGGATAACCGACGTCTATAGACGTCGATTTCTGGAGAATAACCGACGCCCAATTCCATTTTAAATACAACGCAACTCTTCGCGACATTCAGTTTCTGATATCGATCGTCTTCCTCTTCTCCTTTTTCTCCTGCCACACCTCTTCTTTTTCTCTCTTTTCGACATTCTATTGTTGTTTCTCGTCTTCCTCCTCTCCTTTTTCTCTCTTGCATCCCAGGTGCGTTGTTTTTTTTTTATGCTTACAGTTTAAACTTTATTTAGTCTTTCATCTATTATCTTGTNGTTGAACTGATTAAAATTTGCTTTCTTTGTGTTGTGTTTTAGTGCAATTTTGATCCTCTCTTTGGGTAACATAGTACAACATTCTCCCTTTGCTGGTTTCCTCACAAGAAGAGTGGCGATCTTTTGAGTTTTCTATGGCTTCTCGACCCAAAATGGAACTTGGGTCCTTGTCTAGTTCTCGTGTCATCGTAATTTTGTTTCTTTTGCGGTTGAATAATGGGAAGTAGTCATGGACCCAGGTTCGGTTTTTGGTTGAAATGTCATAGAAGATTCAAAAGACGCAAGCTTTTTTTGTGGGGAAACTAGCGAGAGGAGAGTGTTGCACTATGCTATCGAAAGTTTGGATCAAAACTGCACTAAAACACAACGTCTTTGTTAGACGTCGGTTAGTGCCAGGTCCGACGTCTATAAGGAACATAGACGTCGGTTAGTGTCATTTTAAACCTGTATATATATTCATGTAAACGTCGATTTTATGCATAGTTGGACGTCTATATAGAGAAATTAGACGTCAGTGTGGGTATAAGTAGACGTCTATATGGACGTCGGTGGATATCGTTAACCAACGTTTATCTTGACGTCGGTTAAGAGGATTTCCGACGTCCCATGGACGTCACCCTTATAGATGTCTGTTGTGTGAGTGACGGTAAAAGTCCAAATTAACCGACGTTAAACAACATTTCTGCACTAGTGATAAATTACATACACTTTAATAGTTGAATCCTTTTAATGAAAAAGACTTTTTTTAGCAAAGATTATTATTTAATTATCAAACATTTATCCATGTAATTAATAACAAAATCACTATAACGGTAAACTGAATACATTACACATAGTTTTGTTTTTCACATTTTTAATAGGTTAGTCCTGTCAATTAATAAAGATTATTTTTTTATTTTCTTTGAGACTATACTAATGGTTGATGTAGTTATAAATAACTAACTGTCTTGTGTTTTTAAAATTAAATAAAAATTTGACTTGAAATAAATTGTTGAGTATTCATTACATGTTCAATCTATGTTTTTGCAATTATGGATCTTTTTTATTCTAAACTATTATGTGAAATTTTATAATTGAGAAAAAGAATGATTTGTATCTTTGTGAAAAGCAACAAGGAGGTTGGCGGAGGTTGACAAAGAATGTTACACTTTTGGTTAAGTTGTTATATATTGTAATATGTGTAAGCGTAGGTTACTTGTACAACGTAACTTCTGCAATAAAAAGGAAAGTAGTTTAGAAGAAACCATAGTCTATTGATATGTAAACAAAATGAACGATCAAAAGTTACCACACCTATCTAACATAATGGGCACCCACCAATAGTTACAACGCCCCTTCACATTTCATCTAAACAAATTATAGTTCTATTTAAAATGACAAAAACAACCTTTTGCTACATTACTTATAAGTCTCATTTCTTTTCACTCCATAACTTTCATTATTCATTTCACCCCACCAATATTCATAAGCTTAAATTGAAAGCAAAAAACAACATGCAAAATAGAACATCAAGGGTTAAGACATTTATAATGCAAGCAATGTCCATTCTACAATTGCCTTATTCATCACCAAAATCTAATGAATTTGTTCCCATTCTACCAAAACTTGACCCACATTCAACTAACGAAAATCAAATCCATTTTGAGAAGGAAGAAAAGGTCGAAGAAGACTTCAGTTTTGCTCCCATTGATGACCAACAAGGGTTTACATTTTCGGATGAGATATTTGAAAATGGAAAGATTCGAAGAACATCAATGGATTTTGAACAATGTACTATTTCACCTATCACACATGACAACAACATCTTATCTTTTCAACCATCGTTAAAGAGGCTTTTTGTTGTTCAAAAACTTAACAAATTTTCCTCTCAATTGAAAGGATCATGCAAGGACACTTCTCAAAATCATATAGTGGTTGATGTTGAGGCTTCAAACAAAAAATGCAAGAAAAGCAAATCTACGGGTTTCTCAGAGACTTGGAGATTTCGTGAAAGCTTTAAACTTCGAAGCAATAGTGATGGTAAAGACATATTTCTTCTCTTCAATCCTTCAAAGTCGGTGGAATTGATGTCAACTGAGGCAAAGAAGGACAACATTTTTTCAAAGAAAGGAAAACCTGAGAAATGCAAAACAACATTTTCGTCTCACGAAAAGTTTTACGTAATGAATAAAAGGAGGAATGAAACTATTAGACAAAAATCATTCTTACCTTATAGACAAAACTTGATTGGGTTCTTCACAAACAAGAATAGATTTAGTAGGAACCATAATCCATTTTGATGTCCTAATCCAAGATTGTCTTATTAGTCATAGGTTGTTTCCTCTTCTTGTGATATGATTAACTTTTAAGAGATAGAATAGATGTATAGAAATTAATGTTTACATCAAAATTACAATTTGGGAATATTTTCTTTCTCTTTAAAACAAAGAAGCAATTTTATTTCCCTAAAAAATAAATAAATTGATCATTTTTCTTTTGTTATATGCATTCTTTTTAGCCTTTAATGTACACTTAATGTCAAAGTTATGTCTTGGTTGCTTTGTGAAACAAATTATTTTCATTTCTATTAAACAAAGTATATTAGGTAAATATTCTACATGTAGAATATAGCGTGTGATAATTTATTTTGCAATTACATGGTAATTATAAATTAAGAACATATTTTATTTTGATTACAAACAAAATTTTATAGTAATACTTATTAGACATTGATCAATATTCAAATTATGTCATCTTGCATCTATATCTAAAACGAGTTTATTCCAGTCATATTACGAAAAGAGATATTTGCCATCAACATGTATCTTCAAATTCTTCAAACATGATAAACTAGTCCCTTTGAGGACTCATATGAAAGGAGAAACCAAAAAATCTGATACCCATTCATTAGACCTTTATTTTTTAAAACAATAATCAACATTAAGTCTTCTTCACATGTCTTTAGGGTTGTCTTTCATCTTCTTTTATTTCTTAACATTCTTTTCTTTATTGAAGACTACTAACTTAGAAAACATTGTATCCTCTTAATTAAAAAATGCTTTTAGACATAGTTCCTTATATAAAGGTTATACTTAATGTCTTGAAAAGTAATACAATCATCTTCCACAGTAAGAGAAACTATCAAGTCCTCATTAGATGGTAGAGAGACATTAATAAAATAATAACTAAATCATCATGTTTTAATTTGTTGAGATTGCTAATAGGGGAAGCACGAGTTTTGCTTGACCCAATCTCAATAATATCTGGGTTTTTGATGATGACAATAGATAATTAATAACACAAGTATATTTTGTGTTACATGTTCTTACATGTTTTGTGTTTACATGTTATATGCTTTGCATAACTGTGTTAAATCTGTAAAAGCATATGAGAACATGATTGTGTTGTTCATTGCATATCACAATGTTTAATATGGGATTTGATATGTGTATGCATGACATATATAGTTGGAAAAGGAAAAACACAAGCACTATGATTGAACTTTAAATGTGTGGCAAAACAACAATTTTAAGTCGATTACATTATGAGGTGAATTGATTAAAACTCGTGTGTTTGCACAAAATCTTTTCAAGTGTGCTATGAGATTTTTCAAGAAGAAAAGTTTTCAAAATTGTGCTAAGTATTGCTGCTTAATCGATTGCATGATATTTGTATTCGACTAAGTTGGTTGATGTTTTGAAAAATTGTTAAATGCTTGACACACTTAACATAACGGTCATATTTTTAACTATGTTGATCAAGCATTGAATGAAAGTTGATTGCATTAATTGTGCATTCAATTAATTGTTTTGATTGTTGCTAAATTGTTATAACTGAAAATTGTATTCGACTACATTAGTAGCAAAGTCGATTAAATTGCGTCTGATGTGTGTTTAACTATAAATTGACGTTGATTTGAATTCTGTAAGAACTTTTTGTGCATTTGACATTTTCAAATCTTTCACAGAGAACGTTGTGTGATCTTACAGAGAAGGAAACGCTCCAAGAACCAAAAGTTTGACCGTAGTGATCAAAGAATCCGAGGTTTCTTAAGAAGAAAGGCTTGCTAGTTTGAACATTTGATCAATTTACACATTTGGGTGTATACTGCGTAATCAGGATTTGCAATCTTTGAAGATTGGTTTTGGTTCCCTGTTGTGACTACAGGAAGAAGAACGTGTGGTGTTCTTGACTTTGAGGGTGCCTCAAAGGGTTAGACAGTAGAAGATGGTGTTCTTGATGCTGGTCTTATTTAGTTGTTGCCTATATTTAGATTAAAGGTTAGAGAGGTGTTTTACACTTTTGACGTGAGGTCTTTGTAAAAACCTTGATCTTTATAGTGCATTCGTTTCCCGTGGTTGGAAGGACACTAGATGTAGGCAGGTTGGCTGAACCAGTATAAAAACCAGTGTTTGAATTTTTTGATCCTTACTCTCTTTCATTAAGTCGGTTAAGTTGTTTGCACATTCGATTAAGTTTATTGCTACATTGCATATCTTTTAACTTGCGATTCAAGAAAGCTGTAAAGACATTTTATTTTGTGAAAAATATTTCAAAAGCTTTTATTTTTTACACTTCACCAATTCACCCCCCCCCCAGAGTTGGTTTCATAAAATATTTGAAAAACTAATCGATTACTATTTTCGATTAATCGATTTGATCCTGGAAAATGACTTTTGGTGAAGGTGCATGCACAAATAGACCACCTCTATTTGTTAGAGAAAACTATGCTTTTTGGAAAATCAGGATGCAGATTTTTCTTGAATCCGTAGATAAAGGAGTATGGGATGCTACTCTAAATGGTCCATATGAGCCCACCGTAGAGCACAATATGATGTGAAAGCAAGAAATGTTATTACGTCTGCATTGACTATGCATGAATTTTTCAGGATTTCCCGATGTAAAACAGTCAAAGAAATGTTGGAAGTTCTTGAGGTGATGCATGAAGGCACAAACGAGATGAAACGGGCCATGAAAAACTCCCTTGTACAAAAGTATGAATTATTCAGGATGAAAGCTGGTGAGCATGAACTGGAACTTGGAAGGCTGAAGGACGAAGAAGATATTGAGGAGAAGAAATCAATTGACCTCAAGGCTATGAGCAAAATAGCCTCAAAGAAACCTGAGTCTGAAGTTGAATCAAATGCAAAGGTTTCAGAAAAAGATATCATGAATATGATGGTAAGAAAACTTAATTGATTCATGAAAAATAGAAACTCTGCTACTGACAATGCAGGTCCTTCAAGAAGAAGAAAGAATTCAAGAAGCAATGTTGTACAGTGTTGTGAGTGTGGAAAAAAAGGTCATATCAAGCCTGATTGTCCAGACTTGAAGAAGAAGCAGAAAGGAATCACAAAGTATCCTCAAGACAAAAACAGAAAGCAAAGGAAAGCATACATAGCCTGGGAGAACAATGATATTGAATCTTCAAGTGATGATGATTGCAGCGTTGAAGAGGGGTCAAACCTATGTTTTATGGCAGGATCTACACATTAAAATCATGATAGTGATGAATATTTCAAGAATGAGCCAATAGAGGTCAAGTATGACATGTTGTTGGATGAATTTAAGGAGATTCATGCAGAATCCATGCGACTCCAATATAAGATAAATATATTATCCTTTGAAAGAAAAGATTATGAGTACAAAATTGAAAATATGGTAGAGGAAAATAATAAATTGAAAAATGAGTTAGAAATTGCCTTGAAATCAGAAAAAAGATAGTTAAAACTAAGATAAAAATTGTTGAAAAGAATTGTGATAATTGTCCTATGCACATTGAAAAAATTGATTACTTAACCAACATGATAGAAAAATTTACTTAAGGTAAAGAGAATTTAGGTGTTGTGTTAAGGTCATCTAGAAGAGCTATAAATAGACAAGGTATTGGCTATAAGGCTAAAGTAATAGGATAAATTAAAATAAGTTTATTGATCTCAGTAATCCTATTACAAATGCATGCTTTTACTGCAATACCATTGGACATAATGTTAGAAAATCTTACTATAGGAAGGTTGGGGTTCCAAAAGGAAAATACAAGTAGATTCCTAAGGAATAGCCCCTTGAAACTAACAAGAAAGGATCCAAATTTATATGGGTACCTTCCACAAAACCTTTTAATTGTTTTGCAGGTTAATAAGTTGCTGCTTAGTAGGAACATAACTCAAGGATGAACTACACTGAAGAAATATTAGGCTCTTGAGTATCTACAATGTGGTAATTGTATCAATTTATGTCATACATCCATGCATCATAAATATTTGGATGAATGATATTGTTATGCATGTTTTTTGAGTGCTTAAATGATTGAATTGATCGCATGAAAATTAAGTCACATGATTTTTAATCGATTATGTTATGAATTAAGTCGATTATGTTCTGTATGTGTTTCTCTGTTTTTAGTAACACTCTGTTAAAAACTAAGTCGACAATGCTTTTAATAAAATCGATTAATTGTCTCTACTTTGAAACCTCTTATGTTTTGATAATTTCATTGTTGAAATCGATTAAGTTCTATTTTGGAGCGAAAATGAATTTAAGTTCCTTCCAAATTTAATTACTGGTCTTTAAACACTAAAACGAAGAAGTCTTTCACTCACTTTCTCGGCAAGCATTCAAATCCTTTCTTATTTAGTATTCTGTGAGCTATATTCTTCACTACATATCATGGCATCTTCTTCATCACAACGAAAAAGGGTTAAGACTCTAGACACAAAGAACATGAGAAGACCATCAGATTTAGAAGGCTGGCTAAGTGATGATGAAGCATAATCCAACTTTCTATATATTTGGAAGATGAGAAAATTGATCACCAATAAATATCTAAAACTTAGCTTCTTCCGAAATGAAGGATTCACGTTTCAAAGTTGGTTGAATCGTCAGGGTCTGAAGAAGTTTGTGGAGATGGCTGATCCATGGTACCCAGAAATTGTAAAGGTCTTGTACTGTAATATGAGAATAAGTGATGGAACACTTTGTTCTAGGGTCAAAGGTGTTGACATTAAACTCACTAATGAAGTTTGGACTGAAATAGACGATTTTAAATTGGGTGGACAAAAATGTCATTTGGGCATTGAAGAATTTCTTAAATTTACACTCTATCAAGATAGTCTGTGCAACCCATAAGAGATTAGAGACTATTCTCATTATAAAACTGGTGGTGTGAAAAAGGATGATAGGCTGGTTGCATTTGTCATCTCCTGGATACTGATGATGCCAAAGGGAAGCAACCATGCTCAAGCTACAATAGAAGATTTGTATCTGCTTAAAGCCATCAAAGAAAATATCTAAGTGGACTGGCCTGCAGCAATTTCTGATAACATGCATAAGGTGACAAGACTAGAATCAGCCATGTTACCCTACTGTGTATTCATCTCCAAAATCCTGATTCACTTTGGAGTAGACTCAGTAAGTGAGTCCAGTGAATCATATGGCATAAACAACATGATTAAAAAATCTGCCTTACACAAAATGGGCTTACAGCATACTCCAAATGGATGGCAGTTCAAGAGTGAACATGTTAAGGAAGATGAAGACGCTGAAGGATCTTCTTTTATTCCCTACAAAGCGAGATCAAAATTTGAAAAAGCCTTACTAAAGGAAATAAGGTCTCTGAAGGCTATCTGTCTAAGAACAAGGGAAGATGTCTTGACAATAAAAGAGCATCTAAATTTAGACAATCAGAATGTGGAGGAAGCACTTGAAGAGGAATCTGGTGAGGAAGGTAGTACACCAGAAGAAAGTGCTGCAGATGAAATGCAAGAAGATGAAAGTGAGGATGAAGATGTTGCTGAAGAAAGTAGTGACATGCTTCTTCGAACCTACCTGAAGAAGAAAAACAAGAAAAGAATTTAAGAAGTTAATCAATCAATTGTTTCTATTGTTTCCATGTTGATTTTACTATTTTATTATTTCTTTTGTAATGTTGGCTTTATAAGCCATTTCCTTTTGTTATAATCTGATTGTACTTCAATGTTTGAAAGAATTAATGAAATCAGATTCTGTTAAGTCAATCTATAAGTGAATGAATTGATATGAATGTTGATTTAAATAGATTGATAATCGATTACACTATGCATGCATGCAATCTGATACATTTTATTGTTACATTTACATCATTGCATATTCAAACATTATCTGTTATAGTTTCTGTACTGCAATGTTACTAAAATGCTTGATCTGGAAAGACCATGAAAGGTCTTGCAAGAAAAGTACTTGCTGACTATGTGAAACAGGGAAATCAACAAAGTGTTACAGCAAGAAGTCGATTATAACTGTGTTATAATCGATTGAGTTTCGACATTGGTTTGAAAATTCCCAACTTGGAATATCAGTTATCTTTAAACCTTGTTTAATATTCTGTTGAATTTGTTCGTCTTATATCTCTATGCTTATCGGTTGTATCTATGTTCTAAGATGATAAGAGATTACAATGTGTTTGATGATTGAAATTGTATCAATGATAAAGGTTGAAAATACCGTTATCTGTGATGTGATTTTGATACTAAAAACACCCTTTTTCACTTAGAAACTTGCTTGGACTCATGCTTTTGCACTAAGTTGTGTGAATAAGAGAGTTGAGGTTGATTTTAATGATTTTATGACTAATTCCTCTTGTTTTGCCAGAGAATGAAGTAATACTGGAAGCAGAGATGAAGTGCTAAGGAGATAGAGCTCAGAAAGGCTTGGAAAAGCACCAGAAAGAGGAACCGCATGAGGCTTGGGCACCTTGTCACGAAGCTTGAGTGTTGGAAAATCGACGTTCATCGCCCGGGCACCCCTTCTGGCCACCTGGGCGGGGGGGTCTCGAAGCCTGAGTGTCCAGATTGAAGGCCCAAGCCCTACATGAGGTTTTTCTACCGCCCGGGCACCCCTTTTGGGCGCCTGAGCGTTGGGTTTCGTGGATCAGGCCCAGTTTTTGCTATGTTTCGACTCTATTGGACCAGACCCTATTTCCACCTGTTCCGACTCTATTTAAAGGACCCTAATGCTCTAGGTTTTGTATCTTTGGCAAAGAGCAGCATAGCAACACACTTTTTCCCCTATTCTTAGGGTGTCTGTGTCTCATTTTCTTCCATTGTTCATATAGTTCCTCCATGTCTATGGGGAACTAAACTCTATTTGTTGTTGGGGGATGATGTAACCTTGTAAACTCTCATGTATTTCAATTGATTCTTAATTATATATACTATTTCATTAATTGTTAGAGTAATTCATCTGTTTCAATGCTTGTTGTGTTTAACTCATTCACTAACATGATTTATGAATTGCATGAGTGCTAGGAGGTTCCTTACAACTCAGGTTCTTGTTGAATTACTCCCAAGAGTAATATTGCTCAGGGATGAGGGTATGAGTCTTGATGGAATCCTTCCTTATACAGTCCTCTTTTGTCGTATTTTTACATTTTATTGTACACGAAGATTAGCTTGCAAGGAGCATAGGTTACTATAAATACCCAGCTCCTCTCTTATATTCCTTACTTTTGAGATAAATGAGTATTTGATTTTTTGACCTTTAGAAATAATTCTCTCTTGAAAGTCAGAGGCTAGAGAGTCCAAAGACTTCCTCTAGCCACCTTCCAAGGCACATTTCCTCACTCTCAGTTTCCATTCCAAGTGCTTCTCTCTCATCACGATGTTACTCTTCCACGCTGCATCATTACTTCGTTGCCACCTTAGCGCATGCGACAGCGCTTCATTACATCGTCAGCACATCCTCATTCTCATTTCGCGCATCAGATCCACACTTCATTTTCTCTCTCGAGCAAGAGAAGTCTCTCCTTCCTCGCTCTCGAGAGCTCCTTCAACTTCAACCTTCATCCAATTTCGTTGCCCGGTAAAATCCATTTCTCCTAGTAGATCCACACTTTCCTCTTCATAGATTTGTGTTTTCCTTCACCGATTCACCAACTTCTTCAAATTTCTTCCTCATTCACCAATTTGTTTTCCATATCCTCCGATTACAACCTCTTTTGAACCGATCCAAACCTTTTTCACCGATTAAACTTCGATTCACACTGCTTAATCAATTCAGTCGGTGTTTCCTCTCCGTTTTAGGGTTTTCCACCGTTTAAACCTAGGTCTAGGGTTTTCCAGTGTTCATCTCCGATTTCTCTCAATTTACTTGAGTCAGTTCTTCGATCTAGAGCTATCAACCATTCTACTGCGTCTTTTGTTTATCGGAGAAGCTTCAAGGAGTGTGCATCGCGCCTATCAGTCAACTTCCTTGGAGTTGTCTTCCATCAAGTGGTATCAGAACCAGGTTCTTCCATGCTACAAAAGATAAGTAGCTCTACTCTGTCTTGTTTCATTTTTTTTCTGATTCGATATGTGTTGATTTGTGTTGATATGTTGATCTGTTGTCTTGTTTTGATTGTGAGTTTTCTTCACTTACACGTTGTTTATTACATTTATGTTTTGTCTTAATTCTTGATTTGCGTTTTTGTAGTTCATATGTGTTTAGGTTTCCAAGTGACTTGTTCTGTGCATCTATTACTGTCGTCCTGTGCTTTGAGTCATTGTTATTTCTTTCATTTTAATTCGGTTCATCTTGTTTGTTGAGTCATTTTTATTTTAGAATCATATCCTGTTATTTTTTGTCATGTGTATTTGCTTAATATTGTCATAAATCCTGAGTTTTCAGCTGCATAGTGTTTTGTTTCTGTGCATCTAGAAAATCTGGATTGTGAATACATTTTGTACATCATCACAGAACTATGAAATTCAATGGAATGAGCTTGATGGCAAATGTTCAATCAGATTTTTTGAATTTAAATCACTGCATTGGAATTGTTGCATCAAACTAGTACTGTTTCATTGGCTGAAATTTTTGTTTGAGCAAATCTGTGAAGTTGTACTACTGTCCAATGTCGATTGCATACCATATAAGCCATGAAATGCTTATGCATAGCTTGGATGCATTGAGAAAATGGCAGCAACAGCTAATTCTGCAGTAGGTCGATTTGCATTGTCTTGTTTGAGTCTAGTTTTTTTTATTTTAAATCTGATCTGGCATATAGATCCTTGCTGGACATCTTGCATTCACTTCCTAGAGTCCTTTCCAAGCTTCAAATGCTATTTTAGAATTCTTTTAGTATTAGTTTGTCATATCATTCATACTCACATTCATGATTACATCATTCAATAAGCATCAATAAATATATATCATATTAGACTAACCAATCCACCTAAACAAACAATTACCATTCATAGGGCATTTATAAATTATCAAGTACTATACATATTAATATCCCAATTGCATTTCATGAAACATTATGCATACCATCATATTCATCAACCATAAACATATACATAAACATGTTCACAAGCTAAAAATATTCACTTTCTTATGAGATAATTGATTATTTCAATTGATAATCGATTATTCTAGAGAGTTTTAAGCAAAGACAACAATACCTACTAAAATAATCGATTATCATATATGATAATCGATTATCTCATAACACCTACTACACTAATTGATTATCAGGTCTAATAATTGATTATTCTAGAGAGTTTTTCAGCAAAGATGCAATACCTACTGCAATAATAGATTATCAAGTCTGACAATCAATTATTCGTGTTAGTTTTGTATAGCAACATGGTTTTCGGATTTGATTGCACCCTAGACCTATTCAAATGACCAAATTGGTATCATTGGCTCTAGATTTAATTCAAAAACATGTTTAGGACTAAAATTGAATACTAATTTGTTTATTTGGCCAACGATAAGGTTCACCATCAAACCATTAACTCAAAAGCTCATAACTCAAATACTACACGTTACAAACCAGATTTTTGCAAAATAAACGGTAAACCAAGTCCTAAATGACATGAAAACAGACACCAAACATCAAATTTACTCCAATAACCATCTCTTTAAAGTTTCACTTGTCAAAACCCCAATTTTAGACCAAACACCCATCACTCTTCTAGCCTTTTATTAAACCAAGGTTCAACAACAAAGCAACCAATCAATTTAACAAATCTAACATCCCCAATTCATCAACAATGAAATATAACTCAATGATTTGTTTACACACAAGAATTCATCAATTTCAGTTTAATAGACCAAACTTCATCAAACAACTCAACATACAAAATTTCGTCACCCAATTCAATTACTCAAATCAACTATCATATCAATATACAAACATCAAATAAAACTTGTCTATCAATTGAAATTAAAGTAACCAGGTCTCCTTACTTAACATATGAACAAATAGCTTTAGGAGATCAAAAACAACTACACAAGCTCAGAGGCTCCATGTACTCCAACAAACAACAAAGACTTGTTTAGGGTACACCATTAAAATCACTGATCAACATAGACTCAAATGGAAAACTCAAATGACACATGCAAACTGAGCGAGACCCGCATGTAACCGATAAAAAAAAAACAAAGAAAAATGTTTAAAACTCAAATTACTCAAACGGAGAAACTAATCGATCTAGATTGAAGAGTTAAGTGCAATGATCAATCTTACAGTCTTCAATCATACAAACAGGAAGGAAGAACCTTTAGAGAGAACTCAAAGAACTTTAGAAAAGTGATTTATAGAGAGATTATGTGTTTTAAAATAATGAAATGTCTTTATAATGCAACTATTTATATAAAATTATTTAATATTAAAATAATCAAGTCCTACTATTATTAAATCAGTATGATTTCTAAAATTTTATGAGTTCTAAAAACAGTGATAATGAAAATATTTATGTTTTTTTGTTAAGATTTATAACTTTTCTGTAGATATAATATTTAATTTTAAATTATATTATACTATATTATATTATATTATTTTATATTATATTATATATATATATATATATATATATATATATATATATATTTTTGAATATAAACAATAACAAACGATTAAAAATACATAAATATAAATAACAATAAATCATAATAATATAAAAAGTATAACAAATAATTATAAATTACTCATAGTAAATAATAATAAATAAGAATAAAATTCATATATATTTTCTAATAATGTTATTATAAAATAGAAAAATAAATTTTACGAAATTAAAAATTAAATTTAAATTTAATGTAATAATTCATATATATATATATATATATATATATATATATATATGATTATTTTTTAACGTTATTAAATTTAATTAAATTTACAAAAATTATTTATTTTTATGTATTCAAATGAAATATTCAGTTAATTTTTCTTAAAATATTTCAAATTGATAAATATTAGCTCATTTAAATCTAAATTTTAATTCTTTATTTTACTTAATACAATTATAAAATACCGTTTAAAAGAGTTACATAAAATATATTTCATTAAAAAAAATATATAAACAACTTAAATATATTTTTATTTTTTAATTTTTAAAGTAATTAAATATTATGATTTAATTTTTATAAAATAAAATATTTCTGTTAAATTATAATCATATAATTTAAAATAATTAAATATTATGCCAATCACTTAAAAATCATAACCTAATGATTTAGTAAAGGCTTAATACCTTTTATTTTCCCTTGAAAGAGGGGTTATGTTCAAAATGGTCCTACTTTTTTAAAAGGTAACAAATGATCTCAACATTTGAAAAAATGAGTCAAGTTAATATTTATTTTAACGATGTCAAAAATTAAACGAGGTAGCTGCCTCCCGGACAAAACTTAATGACGTGTCCAGTTTATCTTATTGTGTGGCAGTTGTGTGGCATTGAGGTTTAAATTGTGACAAAAAATAGATTGGATGTTGTTAAGGCTTCCATTCAAAGGGGTTTTGAGACGGTTCAAATTCAGGTGTAACAACTCTTTACTCAATCTGCTTCTTTGTCTTGTTGAAGTCAGACTCTTTGTTCTACATCCAAATAAAAATCCCTTATGTATGGAGTTACTTTTCACAAGATCTTCAATCATCCTCCAAAATTTGAAATACCACAAATCTGTCAAAAAATTTCATTTATTTGAGAAGTGGAGGAGTTCAATTTTCGTGTAAAAAAAAAGTGGTCAAAAAACAACCTGCCTCTACGAGGAAACAACCCACCTCTATCGTGACCACTGCGCTACAAAGAGATCGTGTCTGCACTTACCTGCAAAACAACCTAAAACAAAGAAGAAGAAGAAGAGAGTTTTCCTTGCGCCACGAAGGGGCGCGATTCTGCCACAGTACTCGCCAGATTGTGCCATCGCGAGCCACCATGACCTTCTTCGACATTGATAAAGAATCTTCAAGGGGTACGATTTTGAGGACAAATCCTCTTCAAGAAGGAGGGTAGGACTATCTCCTGAAACATATATGAGAAGAACTTGAAGAAGGACATTTGCAATTCAAAGGATCTATGACAAAGTGAAAGATCAAAACACGTTTCCTTGAATCTTGAATCTTATAATCTTCCGTGAAGAGAGGAATTTAAAGAACGTGAAGATGATGGACACAATTAAAGAATAACTTAGGAAATTAAATAAATTGTATTTATTTATTTTAATTACAAACAATTTGTTTCTATTTTTCAAGTTAATTTTGGACCCAATGTCATTGGGTTTTCTTTTAGGGTCTCTTAAGTGCCTTAAAGATTTATACCTATATATAGGGGCACCAAATACATATGTAGAGACTTTGGAAGTCATAATATATGCATTTGCATTTTTGAGAGAGGATTCTCTTGGTTCTTGGTTTAGAACTCTGATTCTTATCAAAGACTAACATCTTTGTGGTGAATCTTCCTTAACTTATCAATATGTTAGATTGTGGCATCTCCATCTCTGTCTTATTCTTTGTTCTCCTCTGATTTATTTTTATTGTGCCCTTGAGGATTCAAATTCAGAAAAGATTGTACTCTTTCCTGGATAGGATCGTATCATATAGTATCTAGAGCAAGGTTCTAGTTTGAATATCCTCTTTTATCTTCTTTTTCTATCATATTAAAAAAAACAAAACCTAATTCCTTTTGAGTTTTTAATTTTCTTATTTTTTTGGTATGTTCTTCTTCTAATTTGTATATTTCTACATTTGATTTGTGAAAATTATATGTTTTCTTTTTTGTGTGTTTTATTTTAATTGTAGTCTCAATTACATCTTTATCTTGATCTTGCATGAGTTCTTTTGTTTGAAGGACAATCTTTGTTTGTGTTGAACTGCCAAATAAAAAGAGTAATATATATATATATATATATATATATATATATATA
>NW_014542365.1:138996-169302 GCF_000741045.1 Vigna radiata var. radiata | reverse complement strand
TATATATATATATATATATATATATATATATATATATATATATATATTTATTGGATCCAAGTCTAAAAAAAAAGTATGGATCCAAGAGTTAAAAAAAATTGTAGAGTTCAACACAAATTATTATGTTGCACTATTGTTTAGGAATGTTCATCTATTAAATTATATTCCGTATTTTTTTTAGAGTCTTCGCACTGTCTCATTTAATTCTTTTTGGTAATCCTATAATTTTTTAATTTTATTATTTTGTCTTTTAAAAATTTCTTGAAGTTTTGTATGGAGTTTTCTATTTTCTTTGACATCTTGAGTCAAGACTTAGATCTCGTAACATTTTTCACATTGTTTGTTCACTCTTTGCGTAAACTACTAGAGTTCTTTGCCAAATGCTAAGGAGAATTTGAATGGTAAAATGCAAGAGACTACATTCAAGAAAAGGCCTATAAGTGTGATACATGAGTGAAGTTTGAATGAAACACTTAGATGAGTGAGACATCCTTCTAGAAGTTGTGTGCTTATGAGGTCTTGGTGAGGAATGTCAATGCCTTGGTGTCTAGAATTATAAAGTTGAATGCTGAAATTTTTAGTATTAAAAGGAAGTACAAACATGACAAAAATGATTTCCCAAGGGTTAGATCAAGTGTTATAAGATGTTCCAAATGTGAAGGCTATGTGCATGAAACTCATCAATGTCCTAATTGGAATGCAAGTCCCATGAGTAATGAAGACCTCAAAAACTATATTTTAGATTTGAAAGAGGAAGAAGAAAGAGTTGTGCAAAAATTGGATGCATTGAAAAAGAGACAAGAGCAAAAACTTAAAAGAGCACAAGAAAGAAAAGAACTTATAGAAATGGAAGAAAGAGAAGAGAGAGAAAAAGAAGAAAAAGAAAAGAGAGAGTATGAAGAAAGAGAAAAGAGAGAAAAAAAAGAAGAGAGTGTGAGTAAAGAGAAAATGGAGAAAAAGCAGAGAAAGAAAAAAAAGCCAGAGACGAGAAAGAAAAGAAAGAGAGAGAAGAGAAAAAAGAAAAATAAGAGAACATCCTGATTTGTCATTAAAAGAAAATACTAACTGGTCTATTTTTGTTTTGTTACCTAAGGAAGATTTGTTTATCAAGGAACCATGACATGAACAAGGGAAGGAAGACAAGATGACAGAAGAGGAAGACACAAGCCTAGAACTCAAAGAACTTTTGTTTGATAATATGTTAGCTTGTTTGTCAATTCATTTGGATATTCAAAGTCATTCTCTTAGTATGGAAACAAGCTTAAAAATATATGCACATGAGTTAGCTTGTTTGACCATCTCTAAAAAATTTAAGGATAATCAAAGTCATACTTATAGTTTGATTGTTTACTTGAAAAATATTCATTTGATCTTCTTTGAGCATTGTATCTTTAATTTAAAATCATTTGATGATATTTGCTGGTGGATATTTGACCCTGGAGGCCGACCTCCAAATCTTTGATATTACAAGATTGGCCTCTTCAAGGATCCAAATCTCATTTTGATAGATTTTTATTTTGGATTATTTTAGATTTATGTCTTTGATTTATGTTTTTGTTTTGTGCGTAGGATCTTCTAGAATTCGGGTCGAATTTCCTCTAAACAGGGGAGAATGATAAAGAATCTTCAAGGAATATGATTTTGAGGACAAATCCTCTTCAAGAAGGAGGGTATGATAGGGGACTATCTCCTGAAACATATATGAGAAGAACTTGAAGAAGGACATTTGCAATTCAAAGGATCTATGACAAGGTCAAAGATCAAAACATGTCTCCTTGAATCTTGAATCTTATAATCTTCCATGAAGAGAAGAATTTAAAGAACGTGAAGATAACGAGCACAATTGAAGAATAATTTAGGAAATTAAATATATTTTATTTATTTATTTTAATTGCAAACAATTTGTTTCTATTTTTCAAGTTATTTTCGGATCCAATGTCATTGGGCTTTCTTTTAGGGTTTCTTAGGTGCCTTAAACATTTTTACCTATATAAGGGCACCAAATACATATGTAAACACTTTTGAAGTCATAATATATGCATTTGCATATTTGAGAGAGGATTCTCTTGGTTCTTAGTTTAGAACTCTGATTCTTATCAAAGATTGATATCTTTGTGGCAAATCTTCCTTGACTTATCAATCTGCTAGATTGTAGCATCTCCATCTTTGTCTTGTTCTGCGTTCTTCTGTGATTTATTTTTATTGTGCCCTCGAGGATTCAAATTCAGAAAAGGTCGTACTCTTTCCTGGACATGATCATATCAGACATGATCTCCTCACGCAGTCCCTCGGGAACACACCGCCAGCCACCACAGAAGACGAAAATGCCGCTTGCATTGCGCTCCCGCATCTTTGTCGTCTTTGCCGCCACAAGGCTTCTACCTTTGCTCGAGACAAGGATAACTCTCAGAGTAGAGTTGTCCACAAGAAAGAAGAACTCAGGTTGGGTTGTTAGCATGAAAGAAATAAAAGAAAATTGGGAAGAAGAAGACAAGTTCTTGATTAGGTTTCTAATAGTGAATCGGCTTTTAGAAATTTAATTAGAGTTAAAGTGATTTTAATTAAATTAGCTATTAAGATTAGAGGTAATTAGAAATTACTATTTACAGTGGTTAATGAAACCCTAACTCTTCAACATATTTAGTAATTATTTAATTTTTTAATAATTATTTATTTTCCTTTAAAGGATTATTCAATTTTTTTATTTTACACCTCATTCACCTTGATAGTGCCACACAATCATTAAAACTGGACACATCATCATGTTTTGTCCAAGGAACACATGCATGTTAAAATTTTAATGCCGTAAAAAAAAGATTAACTTGATCCATTTTTTTACAAGTTGAGACTGTTTTAAACTTCTTTTAAAAAAGTAAGACCACTATGAACAAATCCTTTTTTTTTTAATCAAAAGAGGTATTAAGCCTTTAATAAACTAATAAACTAAAGGTTTAATAGCCAATTTAGTCCTCACTTTGGTTGAAAAATCTCAATTTAGTCCCTCGTTATAAAAGTGTTTTAAATTAGTCCTAACTTTTAAAATAGTGGGTCAGATTGGTCCCTTTTGTTAAATATAAGTTAACAAAATTAATGGATGATGATGCGACACAACTTAAAGCTAACGAGAGACCAACTAACACATCAGCTTTAAGTTGTGTCACATCATCATCCATTAATTTCGTTAACTTATATTTAATGAAAGGGACCAATCTGACCCACTATTTTAAAAGTTAGGACTAATGTAAAACACTTTTATAACGAGGGACTAAATTGAAATTTTTCAACCAAAATGGGGACTAAATTGGCTATTAAACCTAAACTAAAATATCAATTAAGAATATGGATGAAAAGGAGAAAAAGTAATTTAGGTGACTAAAAAGTTAAAGAAAATCACTTGTAATTTTATAATAATTAGCTTCTTTAACAGACAAAAGTTTAAAGGTTAGAAAGGTATGGGCATGGCAATACAGGAATTAAACCTACAATCTTTTATGAAGGCTTTTTATTGACGATTAAGCTAATTTTTATTGCTATTGATTTTATTTTTAACTAACACCTTAATAAAAACAATGTTAATATATACTCATAACCGATATATATATTCCAGATGAAATCATATTAAAAAATGATATAACATTACACACTTAACTAAAAAATATTTGAGGGGTAAAAAAAGTAGAGAACATAATTAACATTTAGCGTAACATCATAATTGAAAATCTAATACAGAATAGTACAGAAGATTAAACAGAAATAAGGAGGTAAGAGGTGTGTTGGAGTTCCATCATGCACCTGCTCTAAGCTCTTCTCCATGGCCAGCTCTCATTTCAAATTCTTTCATGTTATCATTAACATGCCGATGGGGTCCTGTGCTTGCTCCATGACCATGATGACCATGATGACCATGACCATCATGACCTTGCCCTTGCACTTTCGTCCTTATAATTGGTGGTGGCATTCTTTTATCAACCCCAAATTCGATATCACCTTCATCTCGTGGACGCAAATCATGGATCTGTGGCCTATGCTGCTTAGGGGGTCTCTGGCTGCTGTTGCTGCTACTATGGCTATTGTAGCGCTTGTTGCAAAGGCGACCAAGAACGCAAGCAACGACAGAAATTACTAGTATTATGGCAAGGACAATGAAAACTGCTCCAAAAGACCCATTTGAGTGGTGAGATGAAGGTGGCTGATTTGTTGGGTAAACTTGGACTGGTTGCTGTGGCTGATTTTGAAGAGACATGTTTGGGGAAGACAAATTGGAATTGATGAGATTTTGGAGTAAAAGGGGTTTCGATATTAAGTTTGATGTCCCTTTTTTGTTCTTTGAGTGCAGGCTAAGATTGATAGGGTTAACTCATCAAGCAAAGCAATTGCTAGATTACCTATCACAACAGTTTATCTCTGCAATATTCCTTCAAATAATTAATTAGGGTTTCAATTTTAGCATCTAAAATGTGGAAAGATCAGAACATTCTTTAATAAAGACATTCTTCTGTTGTGTTCTTTAGGTATTGGCTCTTTTAATTGCTTTCTATAAAAAACAAAATAAATAAATATATTACTTTAATAATGTTGGTTTTATTAAAAGGGATTTTTTTTATTATGCATTTGAATTGAATAATTTGAAATATTGTTTCTAAGAAAAAATTGATGTATTTCATGTCTGGGTTGGGTGATTAAACAAATAAAATTTAAAAAGAATATTAAATTTAAATTTATGATTAAAATAGATTTAAATTCATTGTTATTTTTATTTATAAATATTTAATAACAAAATAAAATTTTAGTATGTAAAAATGAAAATAGAAAAAAAAATGTTTAAATAAAAATAATTATCTTCTTTCAACTAGGTTAAAGAAACTTCAAGAGAGAAAGTAGTAGGATTTATTTGCATATCAAACGTCCATTTTAAATAAAAGAAATGTTTAATAAGAAAGTAATTAATCGATTAATTCAAAAAAAAAAATGAGATTTAGTACTACTTTCCTTTTTTTATTATTCAATTAATCCTTTTAAATTGTTTACTTACTTCTTGAAATTCACTTACTATAGTTATTTTGATTAGTATGCGTTTAAGACATGATATTGTATGCATTAGAGGATTATTTGCATGAATGGGATTTGTTTGATTTGTTTAATTCGGGAGTTAAAAGGTTCACTTTGTAAGGAAAGAAAGTAATAAGATTGGCTACGTTCATCTAACTATACCTTTGTAGATTGGCTACGTTCATATTAAATCATTGGAATTATTACTATACCCATGCATGTAACATTAGACTACACGCGTCTTTTTATTTCTTCATTGCTTGTTGGGTATAGTTTCTTGCATGTACGAGAGATCATTTAAGATGTTATAATACCGATTTAATATTTTTTTATTTCTCAATATAAAACTATTAGACTTATCTGAAGAAATTATATTTGTCAAGAGGATATAGAAGACGAGTTTCTTTCACTTCATTCCCTTTTCATGAATATAATACTATTTTTAATTTATTCGACATTTATAGTATGGTCATGAATTCATCTTAAAAACACTTTTTTTTCCTAAGTGAATGTCACATAATACTATTAATTATAAAAGAAAATAAAAGTTGTGTAAAGTGGAATCATCATGCTTTAAACGTGGGTATCGGTCTTGAAATATCAATCAATAAGGAAAACCATTCTTATCTACTAAATGGAATCGCATTCCCTTTATTCCTTTTTCTCCTTTTACAAAAGAAACAATATTCTCTCCGGCATTGGTTTACATTATTCTAGCAACAAAAAAGAGACTCCCTGTAAAATAATACATAAAAAATAATGGTTAAATGATAAATTATTTTTAATATGGTGTAACGAATCTAAGTAATATCAAAATTATTCAAGAAGTGGAATAAGAGTAAACAAAAACAAATAAAATAAATAAGATTGTAACAGACAAATGATAGGTTACATGAGTGGTTAAAAATGAAATAAAACATACTAGCTACTTATTATGATGTCATTTCTTTCTTCCAAAAAATATCAAATAACATTAAAAGTTGTATTAACAATATACCTTTTACGGTTAATATTTTATAATATATATATATATATATATATATATATATATATAAGTTAATAATTTTTATTAAGTAAAACTAACTTGAAACCTAAATTAGAAAATAATTTGGTAGTAAAATAAATATATAGAGAAGTTAAGGATTAACCTAATCACAAAGTTCTTTTCGTTAGTATGGATTCATAATCGTCTATAATGAGTGTTCTCTTCAATCGTTAAGAAAACTAATGATTGAGAGTTCATATAACTCTTAATAAAAGTATGAACATCATCATCTTAATTTTATGGAGAAACAAACATCCCACTCTTTAATAGTGTGTTTAGATAAAACAATTTAAAAAAATAATTTATTTATTTGGTGAATTTGAAATTCTTAAAAGTAAAATGAGTTATTTAAAATTTTAATAACATTTTCTAAATAACTAAACCTATAGAATTTAAAATTCACTTAAAAAAATAAAAAATTGAAATTTCACGACTAATCACCCTCTCTTTAAACACATTATATGCATATACATATTGAAAAAAATTAAATTGTTAAAATATTATTTGAATATTTAAATTTAACTAATAATTCTCTTTAAACACATTTTATATATATTGAAAAAAAAACATAATTGTTAAATATTATTTGAATAATTAAATTTAACGATAAATTTTTAATTTTAAAATATAAATTTTTAAAATGAAATTTCATCTTATAAGATAAATTTTTATTCATAAAATTCACTCATATAATGTAAAATGACTCTTTTAAAGTATCTTTTGTGCCAAAACATACAAGTATAAGACAAGACATTAATGATGTTTCGATAACAATCTGATAGTGAGTGAAATAATATTTTCAACAATAAGTAAACTTAATTAGGATAGTTTTTAACGAATGATTTTGATATCATGTTAAGAATTTACTCCCACAAAATCAACTTAACAATTTGTATATGTCTATATATACTTTAAATTTATCTTATCTTTAATCAATGTGAAAATTTTTACAAAATGTAATATATTTTAATTATTCTATTCAAACAAAATATTTTTAAAAAAAATTAATTACAAATAATTAAATTTCATTTATTTCAATTTCTTAAAATTATTGAATCACTAGTCAAAACACAAGCAAAAGCATACCCCAACACTATTTTTAATGATATTGAGAGACTGTTAGGATTATGAAATCAATTATGTGATTATCTTCATAACCACGTATTGTAGAACTTGAAACTAGTATCCTCTAGACTCTATCATTGTTATCTACCTTTGTCTTAAAGTGTATTGTTCTTACAGTATCTCATGACTCAACATACTACGTTGAAAAATTTCACTTAATTCAATATCAATCAACACCTATTTATAGGTATCGTCACATATTTCAATTGTAGAAAGGAAAATATTAAAATACATAATAATCATATTTGATATTAGTATACATTTTAAATAGTTTAGTACGAATATTTCATGTAAATTATTCGATGTGTTTTATTAATGTTTTCGTTATTATAATTAATGCTCCTAACAGTTATTTTGTCTTTTAGCGTTTTTAGATTAGGGATTTATGTGTTTTCACTTAGAGATTCTAATTGATCTGTATGTTGTTTTGTACTTACCGGAACCCTATATAATAAGGGTTCCAGTGTGTTGTTTCATATAAAAAAATAATACTCATTAATACATATATGATATTTGATTAGTAAAGAAATACCCAAAATTTTTCTTACCTTTGTCTCTCTCTGCTATCATCTGACCCACTTCTGCTCCGTTATCGCCGCTGCAAGCTTCGTTGGAGCTGTGACCAGAGTTTGTCCGCTTTCTTTTCTCTCTCCCATAAGCCACTCACACGAAGTAAGATCTCACCAACTTTCTGCCTTGAGGAAGCTTCTAGCGTACCTTTACTTTCTCGTGTTTGGGCTTAAGGCACTTGGGCCTCTATTTTTAATATGGTAACAAAGTAGGTCCTGGACTTGTTCTGCCCCTGTTTCTGCTAAGCTTAAATCTTTCTTGGTCTCCGTGGTGCTAATATTTAATCCTTCATTGCTTTCTTGTTGTTATGGAAAATATGGATCAATCCAACAATCCTTCCAGCCCCTTTTATCTTCATCCAGGAGAGAATCTAGGCACCTCTCTGATTTCTCAGATTCTTAGTGAATCTAGCTACACTTCTTGGAGCAAAAATATGAGAAGAGCACTTCTCTCCAAGAACAAGTTAAAATTCATAGATGGAGGGATCAAGAAACCCCAAAGAGATGATCCCCTTTTTGACTCATGGGATAGAAGCAACATGACGGTGCTATCATGGATCATCATGACTCTTTCTGCCCAAATAGCAGAAAGTTTTATATATGTGGAAATGTCCAAGAACTCTAGGAAGAATTGAAAGAAAGGTTCTCCAAAGGAGATTATTTTAAGTTTTCATACTTGCTCAAAGAAATTCAATCTATTAAACAAGGAGAAAGGAGTGTAAGCCAATATTTTACTGACTTGAAGATCTTGTGGGAAGAATTGGAGTTTCTCAAACCTATCCCAAGCTGTAGCTGCAAGATCCCCTGCAGTTATGAGTTGTCTAAGGTTTCTCATAGATACAAAGAAATGGAATATGTAATATGCTTCTTAAAGGGATTAAATGATTGTTACAATACTGTGAAGACACAGATATTATTGATCGAGCCTCTACCTAACATCAACCATGTGTTTTCTCTCATTATACAACAAGAAAGATAAGAAAAACATAATTATGGCCTTACCAACCAAAATGATATTAAGGTCCTTGCTAATATCACTAAAAAACAGAGTCAGTGGAGAAGTGACCAGAATTGGAGAGGTCATGGATGTGGATTTGCCCCTCGTAGTCAGGGAAGAGGGAGAGGAAGAAACCCAAATTATGGGAAACAGTGTTCTCCTTGCAACAAAATGAACCATACAGTTGATAAATGTTATTCTAAACATGGATATCCACCATGGTACAGGAAAAATGATAGTAATAGTCATAACAAAGGGGGACAAAGTGAATCGGGTTATGCTAATAATTTCTCTGCTTCTACTACTTCACAGATCAGTCAACAGGGTTCTGTCCAAAGTTCTTTCACTCCAGAACAGATGCAAAAATTGTTGCAAATGCTTGAAAAGGTGGGCAACCCTTCTCATAGTGTCAGTCAAGTACGTAAAGACAATGCAGAGGACAAACAAGGTATGTTCTCATGGATTATTGACACAGGAGCCACTAATCATGTGACCCATGACGAGAATCAATTCATAACTTTCACTAAAATCAAGCCAATATTTGTTAGACTATCAAACAATTCTATTGTCACAGCCCACTATGTAGGAATTGTACAATTTTCCCATTAATTCATAATTTTTAATGTTTTACATATACCTGAATTCACTTTTAATCTTATATATGTCCAAAGTTTAACTAGAGATATCAACTGTACACTAACTGATGTGTCGAATTCAGGATAACTCTACATTGAGGATGATTGGATGTGCTAATGTGTACAAGGGGTTCTACTACTTGCAACCTTTCGGAAGGAACTCAACATCTAGTTTTATTTTCTCATATGAACATGTAAATATAAATCTGTGGCACTATAGGCTAGGTCATCCTGGACACAAAACTGTTGAAAGAATATGCAAATTTTTTCCTTATGTTCAAACTACTTTTAATAATACTTGTGACATTTGCCATTATGCTAAACAACACAGATTGCCTTTTCCTAAGAGTAATTCTATATCTACCAATTGCTTTGATATAATGCACTGTGATATATGGGGTCCTATCT
Source organism: Vigna radiata var. radiata (assembly GCF_000741045.1). NCBI lineage: Eukaryota > Viridiplantae > Streptophyta > Magnoliopsida > Fabales > Fabaceae > Vigna > Vigna radiata. Next base: position 159,474 of record NW_014542365.1, on the reverse strand, counting down.
CTATTCCCTTTGTACATGGACATACATACTTCCTCACTATTGTTGATGATTGTAGTAGGCATACTTGGGCTTTTCTCATGCATAATAAGAGTCAGACTAGGAAACTTCTACAAGCCCTTATCATAAAAATTAAAAACCCTAAAAGACAAAATAGCTCTTAGGAGCATTAATTATAATAACAGAAACATTAATATGGTATCAAAGCACTTAAAAGACACTGGAACCTCTCTTATATAGAGTTCTAGTCAAAAACATTAAAAGACAGAACAAAATTAATTAGAATCTCTAACTGAAAACACAAAATCCCTAATCTAAAAACCCTAAAGGACAAAAGATGCTCTTAGGAGCATTAATCACAAAACAGAAACATTAATCACAAAACAAAAAACATTAATACTCTCCCCTCAAGCTGGATGGTGGGTATTCACTAATCCAAGCTTGGGAACAATAGATTTAAAACGAGTTCGATGAGGAAATTTGGTGATCACGTCAGTGAGCTGCTCTTCTGATCGAATGGGAAGAAGGTATAAAAATTTGGCTTGGATCTTCTCACGAACCACGTGGAAGTCTAGATCAATATGTTTGGTGCGCTCATGGAAACTTTGATTATGGGTGATGTGCTTGGCGGAATTGTTGTCATAGTAAAGGACAACAGTAGTGGGCTGAATTTGAAGGTCTTCAAGTAGGTAGTGAAGCCACTGCATCTCACAAACAGTGGCAGTAAGAGCTCGATACTCTGCTTCGGTAGAGGATCTTGACACAGTGCTCTATTTCTTTGACTTCCATGAAACCAATGAGGATCCTAGAAAAACACAGTAACCAGTGGTTGACCTCCTTGTGTTAGGGCAAGTGGCCCAATTTGAATCATTGAATCCCTTAATTTGTATGTCAGAATTAGCTGCAAAGAAAAGTCCTTCTGAAGGGCTGGATTTAACATATCTCAAAATATGCTGCAAGGCTTGATAGTGATAATCAGTAGACTCCTGCATAAACTGACTTATTAGGTTAACAGTAAAACACAAATCAGGTCTAGTGTTAGTTAAATAGAAAAGTTTTCCTATTAATCTACGATAAGCACTAGGATTTTCCATATACTTCTCCATTTTATATAAGGAATGTGTGTTGCTCAAAAAAGGTGTAGAGCACGGTTTACTTCCCATCATTCCTGTTTCTTCAAGGATGTCCAGGGCATATTTCCTTTTATGGAGATGTATTCCTTTCTTAGATCTAGCAACTTCAAATCCTAGGAAATACTTGAGTTCTTCCAGATCCTTTATTTGAAATTGACGATGCAAGAGGTCCTTTATGTGAGTGATCTCATCGATAGAATTCCCTGCTAGGACAATGTCATCCACATATACGAGCAAAGCTGTAAAATCTGTAGGAGTTTTCTTGACAAAAAGAGAATGGTCAGATTTTGATTGAACATAGTTAGCATAAATAAGAAAAGAAAATAGCTTTTTAAACCACTACCGGATGACCTATTTTAGTCCATATAATGACTTTGTTAGTTTGCAGACTTGTCCCTTGATGTTAGTGTCCAATCCAAGGGGAACTTCCATGTAAACATCATCCTTTAAATCTCCATGTAAGAAAGCATTGTCTACATCAAGCTGATGTAAAAACCAGTTTCTTGTTGCAACAACAACACGTAAAATTCTGACAAAAGTGAGTTTTGCAACAGGTGAAAAAGTATCCAAGAAGTCTATTCCTTCTTGTTGGATGTAGCCCTTGGCTACCAGCCAGACTTTATACCTTTCCATAGTACCATCAGCTCTGTGCTTCACCTTGTAAACCCATCTACATCCAATGGGTTTCTTTCCCAGGAGGAAGTTGAGTCAAAAACCAGGTACTATTGTCTTGTAGAGCTTTGATTTCCCTCTGCGTAGCTTCAGACCATTCAGGACTATCTCTAGCCTCCTCATAAGAATTATGTTCTTTGCTAGCAGTTATAGCAAGAGTGTATTTCAAATGCTTCTTGGATAAAGATTCACAAGATAAAACATCAATGATAGGATAAGGAGTCTTCAAACTATTTTTGACACACAAGGATGCAGATGAAGGCTGATCAGTTTGATGTATGTAGTCCTTTAAGTACTCAGGAGTCTTCCTCATACTGTTAGACCTTCTTTGGTTTACTCCTTGCGTTTCCTCTACAAGATTATCGTCTTCACTAGTGGTATTAGCATTCTAAGCTGACCTTTCACTGTCTCTTCCTTCTTCAATTAAGTCCTTTTTAAAACTGCAAGGAAAATTCTTAAGGAAAAACATATTGTTTTCTCTATCATTGTTGTTATTTTTGTTATCTTCCTCATTCTTATAGGGAAATATGTCCTCATAAAAGATTACATTCCTACTAATAAAGATTTTCCTAGTATTGATGTCAAGTACAATATATCCTTTAACACCATTTTTGTAGCCTAAAAATATACCCTTTCTAGCTCTAGAGTCAAGTTTATTTCTATTACTTTCTAAAGTAGAAGCAAAACACAAGCAACCAAAAACCTTTAGGTTAAGATAAGTAGGGGGTTATCATGCAAAATATCATAAGGAGTTTTATCTTTAATAACCGAAGAAGGAAGTCTATTTATTAGATATATAGCATGAGACAAGGCATAAGACCAATAGGCATAAGGAACATTAGATTGAAAAATTAAGCTACGGGTGACATTTAATATGTGTTGGTGTTTACATTCCACAACAGAATTTTGTTGTGGAGTTTCAACACAGCTTCTTTGGTGTTCAATCCCAAAGGAATCATATATGTTGGGAATATTGAACTCGGGTCCATTGTCGGTTCTAACAGTTTTGATAGTTTTATTAAACTGGGTCTTGATTTTTATGATAAAAGTATGCAGAAGTTCCCTAGTTTGACCATTATTATGCATGAGAAAATCCCAAGTATGTCTACTACAATCATCAACAATGGTGAGGAAGTATCTATCTCCATGTAAAGATGGAATGGAGATAGGACCTCATATGTCATAGTGTATCATATCAAAGCAGTTGTCAGACATAGAATTATTTTTAGGAAAAGGCAATCTATGTTGCTTAGCATAATGACAAATATCACAAGCATTATCAGAAGTAACTTGAACATAAGGAAAAGTTTTACATATTCTCTCAACAGTTTTATGTCCAGGATGGCCTAATCTATAGTGCCACAAATTTATATTTACATGAGAAAACAAAACTAGGTGTTGGGTTTCTTCCAAAAACTGCAGGTAGTAAAGTCCCTTGTACAAATTAGCACATCCAATCATCCTCTATGTAGAGTTGTCCTAGATTTGACATATCTTAGAGGAAAAAGTTAGTGTGCAGTTTATATCTCTAGTTAAACTTTGGACAGATATAATATTAAAAGTAAACTTAGGCATATAAAACATTAAAGATTATGAATTCATTTGAAAATTGTACAGTTCTTGAATAGTGGGCTGTAACAATGGAATTGTTTGGTAGTCTAACAGATATTGGCTTGATTTTATTAAAACTTGTGAATTGATTTTTGTCATGGGTCACATGATCAGTGGCCCCTGTGTCAATAATCCATGAGAACATACCTTATTTGTTCTTTGCACTGTCTTTATGTATCTGGCTGGCATTGTGAGAGGAGTTGTCAACCTTTTCAAGCATTTATAACAACTTCTGCATCTGTTCTGGACTGAAAGAACTCTGAACAGAACTCTGAATAGGATTTTGTTGATTGATCTGTGAAGCATTGGATGTAGAGCAGACATTGGCAAAACTCCATTCACCTTGTCCCACATTATTCTGACTATTGTTGTCATTTTGTTTGTACCATGGTGGATATCCATGTTTAGAATAACATTGATCAATTGTATGGTTCATCTTGTGACAATGGGAACACTGTTTCCCATAGTTTGGATTTCTTCCTCTCCCTCTTCCCTGACTACGAGGTCCATATCCACGTCCATGTCCCTTCCAACTTTGGTCATTTTTCCACTGATTCTGTTTTTCAGTGGAGTTGGCAAGAACCTTGATGTCACTTTGGCTGTAATCATATTTTTCCTGTCTCTCTTGTTGCATAATGAGAGAAAATACACGGGTGATGTTGGGTGAGGGCTCCATCAATAATATTTGTGTCTTCACAGTGTTGTAACAGTCATTTAATCCCTTTAGGAAATGGATAACATGTTCCATTTCTCTATATTTATGAGAAATTTTAGACAGCTCACAACTGCATGGAATCTTACAGCTACAACTTGGAATGGGTCTGAGAAATTCTAGCTCTTCCCATAAGATCTCTAGATCTGTAAATATGGACTTACACTCCTTTCTCCTTGTTTGATAAAGTGAATTTCTTGTAGCAAGTCTGAAAATTTAAAATAATCTCCTTTAGAGAACCTTTCTTCTAATTCTTCCCATAATTCTTGAGCATCTTCCACATAGATAACACTTTCTACTATTTGGACAGAAAGAGTCTTGATGATCCAAGACAGCACCAACATGTTGCATCTTTCCCAAGAATCGAAAAGAGGGTCATCTCTTTGAGGTTTCTTGATCCCTCCATCTATGAATTCTAGCTCTTCCCATAAGATCTCTAGATCTGTAAATATGGACTTACACTCCTTTCTCCTTGTTTGATAAAGTGAATTTCTTGCAGCAAGTCTGAAAATTTAAAATAATCTCCTTTAGAGAACCTTTCTTCCAATTCTTCCCATAATTCTTGAGCATCTTCCACATAGATAACACTTTCTACTATTTGGACAGAAAGAGTCTTGATGATCCAAGACAACACCAACATGTTGCATCTTTCCCAAGAATCGAAAAGAGGGTCATTTCTTTGAGGTTTCTTGATCCCTCCATCTATGAATTTTAATTTGTTCTTGGAGAGGAGGGCTCTCCTCATATTTCTGCTCCAAGAAGTGTAGTTGAATTCATTAAGAGTCTAAGAAATGAGAGAAATCTCTAACTGAAACCAATAATTAAAAGTTACAGAAAAGGTAAAATGTGAAAAATATTCGTAATGGGGAAGTCAAAAATAGCTTTTTTAGATTGTAAAATGTGAAAGTTAAATGATGTTGAAGTTATACAATTTAGAAATATTTTCTTCTCAACCATTTTTTTATTACATAATGGTTTAATACTTATTTTGGTCCCTCTTTTAGGAGGTTTTGTTCAATGTGGTCCCTCCTTTTCCAAAAAGTTCACCAAAGTCCTAAATTTTGCAAAAACTGTTCAATGTAGTCCTTTTTTGTTACGGCGTTAAGTTTTTTAACGGCACATGTGCCAGGTGGCTATTAAGTGACTACGTCAGTCTCCTCTGCCAATGCGGTGCTGCCACCTCAGTCCCTCTGCCACGTCATCACCATCTTCTCCAGCAGAAACCCTAATTCCCACCAAACCCTAGCCGCCACTCCAGATCTGCGCGGTGGTGGAAGACGATATTGGTTTGATTCTTCAATGGCATTGCACATGGTGATTTTCTGGATTCTCTGCTTTCTCATTTGCAGATTGTGAATGCATTCTCTGGTTGGCAGCCATGAGAAGGTCGCGCGAGGATGGTGATGAGCGTTGTGCGCGAGGAGGACGAAGGTGAACGGAGGTTCGAAACTGGACGAACTCACGTTTTTGCTTCGCGGGTGAAGGTTGCAGATGAGTCGCCCTTGTGTTTTGTTCCTGGGTTTCTGTGTGCAGGTTTCGAAATCCCTGGAAGTGCGTCGCGATTCTGAAAGACGCTCAACTTCCGACCATGGAGGTGTTGCGAGATTGAGCGCTTGTTGCGCAATGGTGACCGGCGGCATGGTAGGGCGACGTTTTACGCGTGGTGGCTGACGTCCAGGTACAAGGTGGCGGTTGACGGAAAGATTGGTGCGTGGAGATGAGTGTGCATCGCGATCTGGTTCTGGATTTGGCAGCGACGACGACTTTGGGTTTTGGTGGCCACCGGCGGATCTGGTGTGGCGGCTAGGGTTTGGTGGGAATTAGGGTTTCTGTTGAAGAAGACGGTGATGACGTGGCACATGTGCCGTTAAAAACTTAACGCCGTAACCAAAAAGGACCACATTGAACAGTTTTTGTAAAATTTAGGACTTTAGTGAACTTTTTGGGAAAGGAGGGACCACTTTGAACAAAACCTCCCAAAAGAGGGACCAAAATAGGTATTAAACCTTACATAATTTATAAATTATTTTTAACTTTCTGATCACATAATAAAAAAGACAAAATAAAAAGTTTGTTTTGTAATGCCCTTGGATCCTATTAAATTACTTAATAAATTTTATTTTACAACTCTAATACCATTATTTAAAATTAAAAAAAAAAACTGAAAATTTTGTTTACCTGTTTAAACAACTTTGGAATAAGATTAAAAAAAATTCATGATTAACTTAAAGTGTATAATATTTTACAATAACATTTGTTTAGCTTAAGTTTATTTAGAAAAATTCTTTCCTCGAAACAAATCCAAAACATCTTATCTATCCAGGTTAATATCTACAATAATTTGTTCTCCTATATTGACATTAATATACAATCATTTGAAAACAAACATAAACATATATAAATGACTTAACAATAACATCAAACATCATAACTAATAATATACATCAATAATAATATAACAATTCACTCAAACCTTTTTTTTAACTCTAGTGTCTCATAACACCATTCAATTTCATCAATTGTCAACCATTCACAAAACTTAATGTTTCAAACAACAATTCAAACATATCATTATAGGTTCAAAACATATCATCAAAATAATTAATACAACTACCAATAATTTGAACATCAAGAATCAATTATATCTCTCTCCCATGTAGTACCAACACTTGTTCAACTAGAGGTGTCAACTTGATTGGTCCATGAACCAATCCTAACTCATCCTTGAAAAAGTTTCCTTTTAGGAGGTCCCCTCAAGTGAGGGTCAAAAAATAATCCTCAAAGCCCTCTATCAAGTCGGTTAGGGTTAGGGTTAAGGTGAGTTTGGTCTTACTATAAGATTTAAAATAATTTTTAGAAACAATATCATTTATGTATACTTATATAATTATATATATTATTAGATAATCTAATATGTTGTAATTTTATTATATTTAAATAAATATTTTTACATCATATTTATTATTATGTTAATGAATAAAATATATAATATATAATTTAATACAAATGTTGTTTATATCTATATTAATTTTATAAATTTCTTAAAAATAATTATAGCATTTAATAAAGTAATACATAGTACATTGTGATAAAGTCTCAAATATAACATAAGAAAAATGGAGTATACCCAATATATGAAAATATTGGAGTAATTTTAATAAATTCATACTAAATATTTTTTATAATTAATATATATATATATATATATATATATATATATATAATTAAAGAGAATAAATAATTGGTAGAATTTAAGTATAAATTTAAGTAATATATTAAAAAGAACATATATTTTATTATGGGTTAAATATGTTTTTAGTCCCTTAAGTATCACACGATTTTGGGTTTAGTCCCTACTCGAAACATTGATTGCTTTTAATCCTCATAGTTTTGAAACTGTTATAAATAGTCCCTCATTTTGGATGGCGTTAATTTTTTTTTTACGTGGCTAACGGTCATCCCATGTCTCATGCCATGTATGAGTTTATTCTCTGTCATGTTTTTCTCTTTTTATTTCAAATTTGCACACAAGTTCCTAATTTTTTCAATGTTTACATTTCACCCCTAACTTCTATGCCAGGAGTTTCTTTGTTACCTTAATCCTCCACGTTGCTGCTGAAGAGAGTAGAGTCAGTGTCCTTCTTATCTTCTATTCTACAACCATAACAGTATGAACCACAATAATGATTTGCTGAGAAATTTGTAGCCACTGACAGAGAAACAGAGAAAATGGAAAGAGGAGAAAACGAAAACCCTAATTAGAACACTTTGTACAGTGACGAGAATTCTGTGTCTGTAAGACATCCCTATTAAGTGTTTCCAATGTGATAATCTAATCTCATCACAACACACCTTCATAAATCTTACCAATGTTGAGGGTATCCCGTGTCTATCAATTTTTGTAAAAACATTATTTCTACTTTCTTTCCATTTCTGATTAATTTATTGAAAAATCTTTGATTGTTTGACAACACTGGTCCTATATCACAACTGTGAAATTTTGGAGAGAAAATCTAACCTCAAAGAGAGAGAGAGTGTTTCCAAAGATGAAATCTACAGAGCCTTTGATAAAAAAGGAAGCACTGAATCCCTAAAATATCACAGTATTCCTCGAATCAGAATAGCAATAATGGGGATTTTTACAGTTTAGCCTATCCCTCTCTCAAAATTTCCTGATGCTTCCTCTTTTCTCCTTAAGCCCTCTCTTTCTCATAGAGTAACCCCTCCCACTCCCACCGCCAAGGGCTATACCTTCTTATGAAATATCCAATGGGACAAGTCAATTTTTCAATGAGAAACGCGTCCATGGCAAATTGATAATTAGAGCTTGCAAAAAGTGGAATTTTATTTTTTTTCGACCATTCCCTTAGAACAGAACAGAATCGATGATGATGGCGCGATTTGAAGGAGATGACGATTGCGCTTCTGTTAGGGATTTGCAGGTGGTTGGCTTAGGGTTTTTGTTGCGGCATGGAGGGTAGGTGTGGCAGTCTTATGTTGGAGGTTGAACGGCGATTTGGGTTTCGCCTTTCGTGTTTCTGTACTGGGAGATGACTGCTAATGAGTTAATCTAATTGCAGTGTTCTTTCTGAACTCTAACTGCGAATGTTTCTTCTGAAGTGTAAACATGGAAGAAATTTGAAGAAATTAGGGGCTTATGTGCAATTTGGAATAAAAAGAAAAGAAAAGGTGACAAAGAATAAATTCATACATGGCATGAGACGTGTGTTGGCCATTAGCCACGTCAAAAAAAAAAAAATTAACGCCGTCCAAAATTAGGGAATATTTATAACAGTTTCAAAACTATGAGGATTAAAAGCAATCAATGTTTCGAGTAGGGACTAAACCCAAAATCGTGTGATACTTAAGGGACTAAAAACATATTTAACCCTTTTATTATTCATAAATTTATTATTTTAAATTTTCAAATTAAGATGTCGTATTTAGTTTTGAGTCAAATTTAGATGATTTTTTTTCACAACAAAATTAAATTATTATCTGATATATTTTAAAAATATATTTAGTCCATAAAAAAAATTAAATATTTTTAGTCGGTCAAAGACTTCAACATCTTATATTACTACATAATTTTTCTTTACAAGCAAGCAATCAAGTTTATTGAAATTTCTTAGACATCTATGTTAGTTTGATTAAAACGTTTTTAACAAATTAAAAGTACTTATATTTACAACAAATTAGGAGATAATTTCATTTTTTTCTTGTATTCAAAATTAATATTTTTTTCTAAAATAAATACTCATGGACTGACCTTGATCCATAGGACTTTTATGGATATTTTGTCTTGGTGAGCTTTTTCAATGGGAGGCTTTTTGTAGCTGCTAATTTTTCTAGTCTCAATCAATCTAGGCTCAACACTAAAGTCACCACCATTATTGCTTCTCTCAAGTCTTATGAACATGGTCCATTTCTCATCACTTTCCTTGAGATCTTCACCGGCAAAATACATAAGTGTCACTTTCTATCACTCTCCTCAAAAACCTCGATGAAGTTCACCACTGATAAATTTACACACAGTTATATTACCACTACTTTTCCTAAAATTTACAAATGAAAACAACACTCAGCTCACTACTAGAGATTGAGAGACAGTGCCACCTTTTATTGAGTTACCATACAAAATTCTCAAACAAACATATAATATCACATATGTAACCCGTTCAATCACCACACATGTATAAATCAATTTAATCTCATATACAATACCATTACAAAATCTAAATGACCACGTATTTAACAATAACCAAATTTCCAGATTTTATAAAATTAACAAATGAACATATGCATTATGCTGCCATTTTATAAACCTCCTCCAATAATTACCAACATCAATTACTTAAAAAACACAAGCTTATGTTAATATTATATCATTCTGATAATATATTATAATGTTATGAAAGCCGCAAAATCAATATATAAAACAATCAAAACCATGAGTATTATATTCCTTTGATTATCATAATTATATACTTACTTTAATTTCATATTTAAAAAAACACTAAAAAAAATAGATCAAGAAAAAAGAGAGCAGAAACTAGCTTATTCTTTTATAAAAATTGATTGAATAAACTTAAGATCTCGTCTTAAGATTTGTTCAAACGATTATGATCTTCAAAAAGATTAGGAGGGAGTAAGAACTCCTAACAAAAAGTTAAAAAACTCTAGAAAAACGATTTTCAGATAAATGTATATTTTAAAATAATGAAACTAGTTCATAATAAATCTATTTATATTAAAACATTTTATATTTAAAATAATTGAGTCTTACTATTTCAAACTACTATCACTTCTAAAATATTATTTTCGAATCTTTATAAAAAGGCTAATTGATAATGTACTTAACTCCAAAAAAGCTCATTATTTTTTTTCTCTTTTTCTTTTTTTCGTGGACCTTCAAATGATACCGTCTCAAAAGTAAATCTACCATAAAACTTTATCATTAATAAAAATCCTAATGATTATCACATTATTTCTTATTCCACACTTACTCTTCTTCAAACTCAAAAAAGAAAAACAAGTCCAAATTCACTAATATTGCAAATGAAATATAAGAAAAAGCATGGCGAATAAACTACCTCCAGATAGATGAATTCAAAATTTGCTTTATTCCACCAAAAATTGGAGATTAACTTTTTATATTTTGTCATTTATTTTAATATATTATCTATATAATATATATATATATATATATATATATATATATATATATNTATATATATATATATATATATATATATATATATATATATATATATATATATATATATATATATATATATATATATATATATATATATATTACTTTTTGTGATTCAATCAACATTTTTTATATTGACTTAAATTTAAATCAATATAGCATTTTTTTATTTAATTATATAAATATCATAGTATATTTTGTAATAATGTATCTCTTTTCTCTTACATTACTTGTGACTTTTATTTTATATAATTATCTTAATAATTAATATATAGGAATTAAGTATCCAAACTTTAAAAAAAAAAAGTATAAGTATGTCAAAAATAAGAGTGAAAAAAAAGAATCAATAAAACATATATAGGATTACAATGCTATTTTCTAGTTTAGTTACTCTTAGAAAAAATGACAAAAAAGCTAATATTTATATTATGGTTGATGTTGAGACATCAAACAGTCCAACTGGTAATAAACCTGAGATTGAATCCCATTATAACTTTTTTTTTTATGCATGTAACGAGCTATTTGAATTAAAGAAGTAATGTTAGTTAAAAGAATGACTTGAGAATAAAATTAATAAATTATAACTCAGAATCTAAACGACGCTTTGGAAATTATATACGATAGTTCATTATGCAATTGTACTTCTTTGTTATGGATTTCTTGCTATGAAAATTACAAAAATTCTGAAAAAAAAATTGGTATTTTCTCAAAACACTTGCAAAGTTCATCATATAAAATGTTAATTTTAATGCATTTTTTTAGCTCTAAAATGTGTGTATGGATATGAGTGAAAATGGATACACATGGAAAAATGAAGAAAAACTTAATACATTTTTTAACTTTAGAAAATCTTTCGAGACTCTGTTTGTGACATGCTTTTATTATTTGAAGAAGAGACATGTTTTTAATTTATTTACACGAGAAAACTTGATGTCTCAAGTGGTAAAATAATTCCAGAAGATTCAAATACGGTGACTAACCAATGAGGACCTAAAATAATTTAGGACCAAATTTGATATTTTAAAAGTTGTCTTACAAATTTGCTTGAAAGTAGCCATATGTGCATTTTTATTCAAGACATATATATATATATATATATATATATATATATATATATATATATTAAAGTTTTTTAATCCCCTTAATATGTTTGTATTAATTTGCTATAATTTGTTGATTTGAATGAAATTTTAAAAATATTTATATTTTATTGAATATTGATTTGATTTTGATTAAGAGGTTAGTTTCATTCATTTATTAAGCTCTTTTATAATTTCACATTTTACTTTTATTATGTTGTTTTTGATATGTTAAAATCATGTTTTGAATATATTATTATGCTAACATTGGTCTTGTTTTTATTTTTATTAATATAATTTTATTTTAATAAGCTAAAATTATTTAAAATGGAAGTTTTAGTAATTTTAAAAGACTAAAAATCTATTTTAATCCGCTAAAATGCATTTGGAAACTATCTAAAAATTGTTCTCATTATTTTTATCAATTAATTCACAATGAATTAAATTTATTAGATAATGATATTGGGTGTTTTTATGCTTTTAATTTATTAAAATCTTAATGTTTTTATCGGTTAACTTTAACCATTCCTATATTTACTCCATTGCCATCAAGCTATTTGATGTAAACAAACCTCTACAAAACATTTCTATCTATTTCCTCATACCATCCTCCAAACACTTCCTTTACCAAGTTTCCTACAATAAAAGAGTGCTTCCTTTTCTACACTTTTAGCTAGTTTTACTAACACAAAATAATTATTTACATAATTTAATTTACAGTTTAACGTAAAAGTAGTTTTTTTTTATGTCGTTTAATTTAAGTTTGATCTAAAAATAATATATATAAAAAAAACACAACAACATTTTTATAAATAGAGATAAAGATATTTAAGTAGAATTTACCATAATCAAATATAAAAGAACCTTTAGATTAAGTTTGATTATTTTAGTGTATGGTGTTTTATTGAATCCCAATGTATTATTTTATTAAAGTCTTAAATAAAATCTCCTCTACGAAGTTAATCATTTAATGGTTTTTAATGGAAACATGTTTAGAAATAATATCGTAAATATTTTATGAATATATTTAGTTTTTAATTATTAATAATTGAAAATAATGTACACAATAACTTAAATGAGTATGGTGATAAAAGCAACAAAAAAAAATATAAAATAAATATTTTATACTGTGAACTGTGAAAATCAAAATAATAGCTAAAAGCATTTCGTGTTGGCAAAGACACAGATCTGGAGTGAATAGAGTTAAAAAGACTGAGAGAGACCAAGGCAAGCGAAACAAAAAAAAACTTTCTTTTTCACGTCCACGCCCTAATTCATTCTCTTCTCCCTTCTCTGTGTTTTCCATTTTCCGTTAGCTCACCATGACGAAGCAACACGCTAATTGGTCTCCATACGATAACAATGGAGGGTAAGGGTTCTCTTTCGCTCTCTCTGAAGGAGTATTTTCAATTTTTCATTTGTTGATTTTTTTGTTCACTTTGCGTAGATCATGTGTTGCGATTGCTGGAGCCGATTACTGTGTTATCGCCGCAGACACCAGAATGTCCACGGGATACAACATACTCACTAGGGATTACTCCAAAATCTCCCAATTGTATGATTTTTCCCTAAAATTAAGTCCGAAATAATTTTTTATTTTTCAATTTTTCTGAAACTGCTTACTTTACTTTGTCTTAGCATTGTTTTTATCTTAGCATTGTGTTTGTTTGTGTTGATTGAGAATATAATTAAGGTTTCTATTGTTTACAGAGCCGAAAAGTGTGTGATGGCATCATCCGGTTTTCAAGCTGATGTGAAAGCCTTGCAGAAGGTTTTGTCTGCTAGGCATTTGGTGAGCTAAAAACTCTCAACCATTAAGAGCTACTTAGATATTTTCTCTAAGAAGATTCTATATATATTTCTTCTAATTACAGCAATTATATGTCTCCAATTCTGTGCAGTCATTGAATTGTTTATTTTATTGACTTCCCTCTTTCCCCTTTCTATTAAATTCTTAAACATTCCAGAGTTAGACACTGTTATACTAGCTGCATGATATCAAAATTTCAAGGCATTTTAGTGAGAGTAGACCCCTACATAACCACGATGGAAAGAACTGTGGATATTTTGACTGACTTTCTCTATGGTAATAGCAATATTTTTTAGCATATTGGTGTTTGAAATTATTGAAAGGGAAGCACATAAGGATGGATATTTTGAAGATTAGTACTGAAAATGACTTACAGACTTGTATAAAGTAATGAGTTTAAAGGTTGGATTTGTATCCAGTGTAATGAAGGATTTCATGGGTTTGCTTGATGTGAATCAGGGAATACATACATTGTGATTTTCTGCCCTAGTGGTGACAATGTTAAGATGTTAATATTGACGTTTACCATAAAGAATGAGTCTTGACTTACCTCTGAGTTATACCTTTACATTTTGCATTTATATATATTCCCCTCTCCAGACCCCACTATGCAGGAGTGTGGGCTCTGGGCTACCCTTTTATCTTGTAAAACTGGGGAAACTGCTGTAATAGGCTCTTTATTTGTTATGCACCTTCAGTTTCTCTCTTATTTTAAGTTCACCGTGACAAAAAACTTGGAAGCCTTTCATTGTGATATCATCTTTTGACTCTGAATGCAGATTTATCAGCATCAACATAACAAGCAAATGAGCTGCCCTGCAATGGCTCAGCTTCTTTCAAACACACTTTATTACAAACGCTTCTTTCCCTATTATGCATTCAATGTTTTGGGTGGCCTGGACAATGAAGGTGTGCTATTTTAAGCTTTCTATGCTTGTTCACGTCTCATTTTTATGATTGCTAATTGCCACTTTAACCTGAAACAGGAAAGGGATGTGTTTTCACATATGATGCTGTTGGTTCCTATGAGAGGGTTGGATATAGTTCTCAGGGTTCTGGATCCACACTTATCATGCCATTTCTGGATAACCAGCTGAAGTCTCCTAGCCCACTACTGTTACCTGCCAAGGTGACATCTGAAATGGGCTCTTTGCTTGAAATATTTGATTCTTTAGTTTTATCGACTGACACTAACATAACAAATTTTCTTTCAGGATGCTGTTACACCACTGTCTGAATCAGAAGCAGTTGATCTGGTTAAAACGGTTTTCGCATCTGCAACTGAGAGAGATATATACACAGTAAGTTTGTGTGATATAATTACCATTTGACTGTAGGATGAACTTGAAACTTAATGTGAATGTTTTTACAGGGGGACAAGGTTGAAATTGTCATCCTAAATGCCAGTGGTACTCGTCGTGAGTACATGGACTTAAGGAAAGACTAGTGCTCTGAGCAAGTACTTTTCTGTTCACATTATAACTACTGGGATTCACTTATATTTGCATTGGATTTTTGTCGTAGTCCATTTCGTAACTTTAGCGTGCATTTTATATCTTGTTATAACCTGTTTAACTGCCATCGTTTTCTCATGATTGCGTTGTGTTTTGCTTCGTACGTTCAATATCCCACGAATATTTTCTCAAAATTACCTTTTAAACCATTTAGCTAATGTATAAATATGGTCCTCCTTGAGGTGGGTAGTTTTGAATTCTTTGTTCGAGGAATTTTCTAGCGATGAACGGTGGGATTTTACAATTTCAAACGCCCTTATACTTTGCCTTAAAATGGCATATATTCAGATTCCAAATGCGTTCAGCACTGACTTTAAAAAAATATTGAGGATATAGAAAGTCTCCAAAACATGAAGAATGCATTTTTAAAACCGAACTTAAAGAAATATTTTTGAAAGAAGGAGATTCAATGTGAAGCAATTAATGAAGTTCAGGAAAGGAACATCTTCGTTTCATTCCTTCGGCGCTGAAGTGTTTTCTGCCTTACTTGGTTTATGGTATGGCGGATTGTGATATTCATCTTTTATCCAAGTCCTTGTCGCTGTGCCTGCTAGTAACAAAGATGTTTTCAACAGAAAATATTTGAGTTCAGATTTAGTTGGTCATATAAATTAATGGGCAAATTACTCGCTTAGTCTTATTTTGATTGAAAATTTTAAAATTGGTGTTTAATTATGGCATGCGTTAGTATGTGATTTTTATTTTTTTTTGTAAAATTTGTTATTGTCCACCCGGTCTTTAATGTGACACTGATAGAATAGTATCATGTATTATTGTCTTGATAATTTAGTTCTGGTTTTTTTATGAAACAAATTGTGTTTTTTTCTAAATTGAAAACAAATTTATTATTTATATAAAATTATATTGATATTTTTATTAAAAATATTAATACAAAAAGTTAAAACTGATTTTTAACACATTACAATATTGTATATTTATTAATCTATATTTTGTTAATTCATGTTATAAAATTAAAACTAGTTAAGAATAAATGTTTTTACAAAAATAGTAATTATTTAAAGCCAATATAGTATTAATTCATCTTGTTTTATAAAAATTAATTAATTAATAACATTTATATAAATAATAAATTTGATAAGATCAAATTTATTATTTGTATAAATATTATATTAATATTTATATTAAAATTTATTGCAAAAATAAGATTACAAAACATGAGTTAATAATATATAATAATATAATATGTTAAAAAATGATGTTTTAATAAAAAATATTATTATAATATTTGTACACATAATAAATTTGGTTGGAGAGAAAAATGTTGTTTTATTTTGAAAGAAATGAAACTAAATTGAATTAAAAAGAAATATATTAAATTAAAATCAAGACATTTATACTTGACAATATCACATGTGTCAATAACAAAACTTAAAAAGAATAAAAATTAAAAAAATCACATATTAACACGTGACGTATTATTAATCACGGTGATATTTTTATTTTCAAAAGTTGAAATGCAATTGAAAAAAAATTCACTAAATATCAACTTTAAACTTTTCAACCAAAATAAAAAATAATAATTAACCTAAAAAATAAGAAAAAGTCAACATACACTATTATTTTAAATATGCTTATTAGATTTTTATTTCTTTCCTATCTATTTCTTTTCGTCATGTTATATATTTTATAAACTTACAACTTGTATAATATATATATATATATATATATATATATATATATATATATATATAATATTAATGAATATTTTAGAGGTATATCAATAATTTTCTTAAAGAAAAAAAAGAGAAACGTTACCCTACAATCAATAATTTCTTTGTAGAGAAAGCACTCAGCCTTGGGAATGATAAAATAATTCCCTTTATTTTTATTTCTAATGTTTTTAGTACTAATGAATTAGCAAGTTTTTATTTTGGTTTATGTAAATTTTCTTTATTTTTTATTTTATAAAATTTGAAAAAAAAAAGTTTTTATAGAATAGTTTCGAATTTTATTCCCGACATAATTTAAATTGTAAGAATCCTTTTTTTTCTTCTTCCTTTCTTCTTCTTCCCCGTCACCCTTCTCCTTTTTTTTCTTTCTTCTTTCTTTATCAGAAACCTTAAGTCTAAAGGGTGCGAGAGAAGGAAAACAACAAGAGAAGATTCCTTTCTCGTGTGAAGTTGGGATTCGTTGCACACATGGTAAGGAGGCGACTTTGATAATAAACGTGACTATGTCTCTGCGACGACACGACCTCTGCTCGTGGGTACAACGGCAACGACATTTCACAGCGTGGGGATCTCATTCTGAAGCCTCTTAGCAAAGGCAGAGACTTGGATTGAATTTGCGATCGAGTTTAGGGTTTAAATTTGGGGGTTAGGGTTTTGAAAGGGGGTTTTCGTTCAGCATCTTGCGATCTTGGGAATTGTAGTGAAAGAGAAGAGTTTTCAAGTAAGGAAAGCTAGTTTGCTTTTAATAATTGTAGTAAGATGTTTGTAATCTGTCATTTGTTGTGCATGTGATTATATGATTGTTAATGGTGTGAAATTTGGAAAAATATGAGTAATTACCCTTTATGATGTGTTTTTGAAAATTGTGAATGTATGATTGTTGTATAACTTATAGTATGATGAAATGGAGATGTTGTTGATATAAAACTGTGTTATTATTGATAGTTGGAAGAATTAAGGATTTGATGTATAAATTGGAGATTTAAAGTGATTGGTGTTAACATGTCAAATTTTGGATTAGTGAGTTTAAAGGGAATTCTGTAGTTTGGTAAAAGTCTTTGAGTCTATTATATTTGGTTTAAATCCTAAAATAGTTATAGTATGAAGTTGAAATTGAGAAGTAATGCTTGAGTGCATTTTATACCATTTTAGAGTGAAATTGGGGGAGAAAGGGGGGAGGGGAGGGGTTGAGAGGTGAATTTTAGAGGGAATGATGGTTTAATAGTAGTAGCAGTTTGGGGACTTTTTTGAGTTATTTTAGACTTGTTAAAACTCTCAAAATAGTAAAATCTAATCTATATTGGAGTAGAGACCTTGTGAGGGTGTACGTGCATGGTTTTTAGTCAAAAAAAGGGTGTTAAGTAGTGAAATGGTGAGGTAAGAGGTTTGCACTATTTTGGAAGGTTAGGTGTATGTTATCACACCTATTAGGACTTGTCTAGATGACTACACCAGTAAAATCTGTTCTGAAATGGGAAATGACTTCATATGTTGAGTTTTTAGCCCATTTTAGGGGTTCTAAGGGGTGAAAATGAGAAGTAGGACTACTAGGAGTATTATGTGTTTTTGGAGAGACATAGCAAGTGCAATTGGATTTGTTTATTGTTAACACCCTGGCAAGTGTACCAGATCGTATCAAGTAATATTAAAATGGTAAGTCTGAATATCGTCTCCCAAAGGACTCTTAGGCCTAAATGTTCATGTGATAATTTGACATCATAAGACTTGAATAAACAATAATTTGAGTTTTAAATGCAAAACGAAAAATAAACATGTATGCAAAGGTTTGATCAATTGACAGTTGAACGATATGGATGAATGATGTTGTTGGGGTTTACGATTTCATCCTAATCCACTCTCAAATATCTACTATTCTTACTAAATTCGACTTTGTTATCAATGTTTATGCCACTTTCTAATTTACCCTAATCCTAATGTCTTGGTGAAAAGAGCCTACTCCTAATTACTAGTTTACTATGTCTAGTCTCCCTAGCAATTATTCATGCATTACAATTGCACAGAAGCTTAAGGCAATTGGTCCTCCTATCCCTATGTCTAGGCAATATTGCTACCAATTGAATTTCCTCATGTCTAGACCTAACTATACGTGTCCATATAGAAAGAATCAAAGATTATGCATTTGAATAATGTCTTAAACAAAGCATGAAATAAAACGGAGGAAAAACTCAATCAATTGATAAACAAAGCATATTAATTAAATAAGAATTTCAATACAAGAGAGTTTCAAATAGGATTACATCGTTCCCCAACAACAAAGGAGTTTAGTTCACCATTGTCATGGTGCAACTAGATGAATTGAATGGAAAATATGAAAGAGATAACCCTATAATTGATAGATTGGAGCTTTCGCATCCAAAATCTGCCTCAAAGGTGTGAAGAGAGTGTTTATGCGTCCTTTCTACCA
Source organism: Vigna radiata var. radiata (assembly GCF_000741045.1). Classification (NCBI taxonomy): domain Eukaryota; kingdom Viridiplantae; phylum Streptophyta; class Magnoliopsida; order Fabales; family Fabaceae; genus Vigna; species Vigna radiata. The sequence continues at coordinate 140,115 of NW_014542365.1, read as the reverse complement.
AAAGATAGCTGCTCTAATTAGTTCAAATCTATTTATAACTCAGAAAAATAACTGAAATTTAGCCCAGGCCCATAAGTACATGATGAAGGTTGAAAAACAGTTATTTTCATATGTCAATTTGGACCAAATTACACCCTTTACTACTTGGAATGAGCTCAGAATCAAGCAAAACTCAATAAATGAGTCAGGAGAGAGTCAAAAGCTGTTTTTAGCGATTTTATGCTTATTTTGCATTGTTTTGTAGCTAATTTGAGAAAAGTAAGAATGGAGTTGAAGATACAGGTCGTTGACTCAAGAAAAGAGACGAAAAACGAAGTTTTGAAGAGTCGACGTACCGCCCAGCGACACACTTAAACCGCCGGGCGGTCCAGGACGAGGAGTAGACAGGGCATTTGACGCTGAGGGAAACCGCCGGGCGGTGGCGATTGTCGCCGGGCAGTGGCGGCAGGTTATGGGAAACCGCCGGGCGGCACACTTAAATCGCCCAACGGTGGCACGCTGAACTTGGGCCTATTTTTGACGCGCTCCTCACTTATAAATACCCCTATTACGAATTCAGAGTCATTCTTTTGACAGGGGAGAACGACAGACCTAATTTTGCTCTCTAGAGAGGATCTCTTGGATCTCTTTCATGCTTAGGCTCTCTTCCATTCTTCTTCCATTTTTCATCTAGTTTCACCATGTCTATGGTGAACTAAACCCTATTGTTGTTGGGGAAAATAATGTAATCTTTTGATACTCTCTCTTATTGAAACTATTGATTATTTATATGGTCTCAATATGTTTTGATTGATTATTGTTGGGTTATCATCTACGCTTAAGGCCTTTATCGTTTAACTCATTCGGTATATTGATGTTTGTCTTCATCGTTTAGCAAGCCGGTAGTTAATATTAGGCCCTTTTCGCCGAAGGATCGGGTTTAGGGAGGCTTAGAAAGTCGCATAACAATTAATCAATCTAATAGTCAAGGGTAGTATATAAGAGAGAGTGGAATAGATGAAATTGTTAGTACCCAACAACATCCATCCATCCATTGTTTTCGTTTGTCAATTGAATCAACTTTATTTTTGCATGTTAATATTTTTATCCTCAAATCCAATTTATTAAATTTTATTTTCA
>NW_014542365.1:134867-138455 GCF_000741045.1 Vigna radiata var. radiata | reverse complement strand
TGTGGGGATCTATTTTCAAATATATATCGAAACCACTTAGGGCATCAGTCCTCCTCACGAAAAGAAACTTTAGGGGAAGCTAAAGAACGTTTACAGCAGGAATTATTCTCTGTACCAAAAGAAACGTTGGGGGAAGTCCAAAAATTCTTGCGGCAGTACGTAGTCTCTAGACCAAAAGAAACGTTGGGGGAAGCCCAACAACGTTTACAACAAAAACAATCTCCTGTACACAAAGAAACATTGGGAGAAGCACAAGCACGTTTATTGCAGGAACAACACTCTCATGCCCTGAAGACTGTGGGTATTATTAAGGTTGATACTGAAGTCAACCCTAAAGAAGAATGTCAAGCAACTATTTTTGCACATGATAAGGTTCTCAATGAGGAAAAGAAAGAAGAAGAAGAGCTGGAGATGTTGGAAGAGAAAACCAAAATAGAAGAAGTTGTTGCTGAGAGAAATATAGAGGAAATAGAAATAAAAATTTTGAATGAGGGTGAGAAGAAAGATGAGGAAGGAAGAGCCATGGTTGAGAAAAGAAAAAAAGAAAAAAGAAAAAAATTGAAAATAAAGAAAGGAAGGAAAAAGAAAAGGAGAAGGTTAAGGAAGGAGAAAATTAAGACAAAGAGGAAGAGAGGAAAGAAAACAGGGTCATGTGAAACACCTCTTCCTCAGAAAAAGAAAAATCATAGGAAGGAAAACAGGTTCAAGTACTTCAAGGAGATCTTCGAGAAATTGGAGATCAAGGCTCCCATGATTGATGAATGGAAACATGTGCTTGGCATGATCAACTTTTTGAAGAGGTTTAGCATAAAGAAGAAGAAGAAAATACGAAGCACGAAGAAGTTTAACACCTACTGATGGGTGTTTGTTGGGGTCATCCCAATTGTTGTAAAACATTTATTTTATTTTATTTTATTTTTCATTTTTAGTCTAGGTTTATTTTAAAAAAAAAAAAACTTGTAATTATTTGGTTTTTGGAACAATTTTTGGGTGGCATCTATTAGGGGATGCTAAATTTTTTGGAACTACTGGAGAACACAAGAAGGTACACCTACTGATGGGTGTTGGAAGGATTTGCACTTATTGACAAGTGCTAAACAGGTTTGGATCAGGCTCGTGATGTTAAACAAGCGCTACTAGGAGGTAACCTAGATTTCTTCTTACACTTTTGCATTTTAAATTCATAGGATAGGTTGAATTTTTATTTTGGTGTGTACTCTTGGCTTTACTACTTGTTTTGAAAATGTTAGACCACCTGATGTGCTTGATGAATCAACTCGATGATTATTTGATGTGGAAGAGAAGTGAGTTGTAATGCATGATGATATCCAGGAAATAGATGTGTAATGAATCTATGATTGTGGTCATGATGCTAGGCATGGTGTATGAATAAAATTTTGTGTGAGAAAGCATGTGTGTGAGATTTTGAGCTCCAGAGTTTTTATTGTTGCATGTATTATTCACAGGAAAACATGGATGATATTGCCTGAATCTTGATGATCGATTGAATTGCATGTAAATGTCATATGATCAAGGCCATTTTTGAAAACTCTTCTCTAGCCAAATTTTCACCCAAAGTGCTTGAAAATATTTTACCCTTTTTGAACCTTAGCCTTAAACAGTTTGTGAATCCTTGTCTTGTAAATCTTTACCTTGAGTTGGGATGAGCTTAATTGTATGCGATGAAAAGGTTCAAGTTTGGGGTTGTACGGGGAAAAATTGAAAAAGCAAGTAAAAGGCATTGAGCTCAATTGTTGTGAAAAGAGAAAAATTCATGAGAAAAAGAAAAGAAAAGAAGAAAAGCATGAATATGAGCTCAATGAAAAAGAAGAGAAAAGGGAAGAAGTTGGGAATGAGAGATATTGGTGAGAGTGGTGCTTAAATGTTGAATATTTTGTTAGCTCTCTTGATTCAAGGATTTTGCATTCTAGAAAAACCAATTCTTTCTTGTTAGCCCAACCTCATTACAAGCCTTGGAAAAGTCCTTTTGATGGCATTTGCATGTAAAGATGTTTTGAGATGAATGGCAATTTTGTTTTATGCAACTTGTGAGTAATTGATAGTTGGAGTGTCACCTTAAACACTTGAGTGATTGAGTGAAACACTTGCTTGGTATGATTTGATAATTTTCATGAGTACATTTTTGCTTAGTGGATTGATCATTCATAGTATATAACATCTATTGTGCAATCTCTGGGTTGAAAGCATGCCTGCATCTTATGTTGGATTTCACTGAGGATATTGAATTGAGTGGGTTTTGTCATGTACCTTGGGAATGTTGAGACATTGGATGAAACAGTTTAAGGCCAAGTTTTGTTTTTGTGTGATTGCTTTGTTTGTTTTGCTTAAGGACAAGCAAAATTCTAAGTTTGGGGTGTTGATGAAGGTTGAAAACCAGTTATTTTCATATGTCAATTTGGACCAAATTACACCCTTTACTACTTGGAATGAGCTCAAAATCAAGCAAAACTCAATAAATGAGTCTGGAGAGAGTCAAAAGTTGTTTTTAGCGATTTTATGCTTATTTTGCACTGTTTTGTAGCTAATTTGAGAAAAGTAAGAATGGAGTTGAAGATACAGGTCGTTGACTCAAGAAAAGAGCAAAAAAATGAAGTTTTGAAGAGTCGACGTACCGCCCAGTGGCACAGTTAAACCACCGGGCGGTCCAGGACGAGGAGTAGACAGGGCATTTGACGCTGAGGGAAACCGCCGGGCGGTGGCGATTGTCGCCGGGCGATGGCGGCAGGTTATGGGAAACCGCTGAGCGGCACACTTAAACCGCCCAACGGTGGCACGCTGGACTTAGGCCTGCTTTTGACGTGCTCCTCACCTATAAATACCCCTATTACGAATTCATAGTCATTCTTTTGACAGGTGATACGCGGGCCTAAAGCCCAATGTCTTTAGTATAGTTTTTCTTTTATGTACTTTGTATTGTGTTAGGCATGTGACCTATATATAGGCATGTTAACACATCTTGTAATCACTTTTGAGCTTAATGAGAATAAACTTTTCTAATTCAGAAAATTATTCTCTCTTGAAAGTCATTGGCTAGAGAGTCCAAAGACCTCTAGCCTCCTTCCATAGCACACTTCATTATTTTCCAATTTCCAATTATCCACCGTGCTTCTCTCTCCTCCACCTAATCATCACATTACATCCAATCCACAGCCTCCTCGTGGCACCTCAGATCTGCTGCCACGAACCTACGCGTCAGTCACATCTTCTCATTTTCCTGCCTCCTCCGTAAGTCATTCTTCATTCTTATTTCACGCCAAACCCTAGATCTCCCTCTCGAAGAGCGTCTGCCACCATGCTCTTTCGTTCTCCAGAGCGTTATCCTCCGAACCACATCAACACCTTCGCGTCTCAACTCCACCGTAAGTCTTCTCACCGATCCATTTCTCCGTTTCATCTTCCCTCACTATAACTCATCCTTTTTCCGATTGAAACTCTGTTCTCGCTCCGTTCACCGGTTAAAATGGAGATTCCTTCCTTTCCACCGATTCAATCGGTGAATCTTCTTTGTTCACCGATTAATACCTCATAAACCCCCAACCCTAGCCTTTTCACCGATCAACCCCCAAA
>NW_014542365.1:119536-134462 GCF_000741045.1 Vigna radiata var. radiata | reverse complement strand
ATACTCTCTCTTATTGAAACTATTGATTATTTATATGGTCTCCGTATGTTTCGATTGATTATTATTGGGTTATCATCTGTGCTTAAGGCCTTTATCGTTTAACTCATTCGGTATACTGATGTTTGTCTTTATTGATATGGGGATGTACAGTAATGACATGAACTGGTGAGTAATCTCTTAATTTTGCAATACCTCCTAGGGATAGGGGTAGGACGATCAACTGCGCGAACTTCTGTTTATAATGCGGTATTAATTACTAGGGGAGGCTAGGGATAGCAAGCCGGTAGTTAATATTAGGTCCTTTTCGCGGAGGGATCGGGTTTAGGGGAGGCTTAGAAAGTCGCATAACAATTAATCAAACTAATAGTCAAGGGTAGTATGTAAGAGAGAGTGGAATAGATGAAATTTTTAGTACCCAACAACATCCGTCCATCCATTGTTTTCGTTTGTCAATTGAATCAACTTTATTTTTGCATGTTAATATTTTTATCCTCAAATCCAATTTATTAAATTTTATTTTTCAAGTCTTATTATTTTAATTCACGCGAAAGAGAAAGTCATACGAGTTTCTTGGGAAAAACGATACTTGGTCTTACCATTTATATTACTTGTACGATTTGGTACACTTGCCAATTTGTCAACAGTACACCGCCCAACGGTGGGTTACATCATCCGACGGTAGGTGCGACACTTGGTCCACCCCTTAGCGCTGTCGCTTAAGCGTCCTCTAGAGAAGACATTGAAGAGTCCACCGCCCAGCGGAGGATAGCGCCGCCCGGTGGTCTATGTGATTCTCATCTCACCCCTTGGCGGTGCCCCTTAAGGGCGTGATAGTGAATGCATTGAAGGTCACACCGCCCTGCGGTGCTTTCACCGCTCGGCGGTGGCTGCAGTTCTTGTTTTCTTTGATCTTCCACCTTCTTTTGAATCCAACACTTCTCTTGTTTCCTTTCCTTCATCAAACTCCTGATAAATCCTGTCAAAACAAGGGAAAACCAAGGATAAAACCTACAAAACCCACTTTGACTCTCTTATTCTCTAACTTCACCAAATGACTTGATTTCAAGCTAATTCTAAGTCATAAAGGGTGTGTTTTGATGTCAAATTTAAGTATGAAAATAAAATGCAACTTAGTCTTCCACAATTCATCACAATGGTTCAACCTTTTCCAAAACAATATCTCAAGATAAGTCATCACTTAAGTCAGCTCATAGAATTTAATCAAGATGCACATATGCTCCAAATCAAACCATCATAGTGTTCTTTACAATCACATAAAATTCAACAGATGTTATCTCATGAATGATCAATTGGCCAAGCACAGATATAATCACAGATTCATGGAATTATTCCTCACCAGAAAAGGTGTTTCACTCAATCACTCAAGTGTTTCAAAAGGTCACTCCTTCCCTCTACTATCCACATGTCACATAGAACAAAATTGTCATTCATTTTCCACAATCAAACATCATTACATACACATGTCATCACAAGGACTTTTCAAGACTTATAATGTGGTTGGGCTAACAAGGAAAATTGGTTTTTCTAGATCACAAAATCCTTAAGTTAAGAGAGTCATTCAAACAATCATGGTTTAAGCACAAACCCTCTTTTTACCAATCTCACTCATTCCTATCTTTCCCTTTTCTTCACATTGAACTTTTTCTTTTCATGCTTATCTTTTATATCTTTTCTTTCTTTTTCTCATGCATTTTCATTCAACACAATAGCTCAATGCCTAACTTTTTCTTTTTCAACTTTCCCAACAACCCCAAAATTGAACCTTTAACAATACCACAAAATATTTCTCAACCTAATTCAAGGAAAAGATTTTCAAAGCAAGGGTTTTCACATCCTATTTAAGGCTTAGGTTCAAAAGGGTAGAACATAAAATGTTCCTTTTTCAAGTGGGACAAAACTTTCATTTGGTTCGAATATGGTTTATTCAAAAACGGCCTTGATCATATGACACATACATGCAATTCAATCAATCACAGAAACTCAGGAAAAATCATTCATGCTTTCAAATAGATAGCAAATATATCAATAAAAGCTTTGGAGCTCAAAAACCTCACTCATAAGATCAATATCATTCTAATCATTCTAGACAAATACCCTACTTAGCATCATCATCACAATCATAAGTCATCATGCATATGTTCACATAGCTAGTGAACACTTTACCTGTGTATCAATATATGACAATCTCAATCATCATTCAATAACAAGCATCATCAAGCACTTATCTCATGCAATCAAACAGTCAAACCATCATAATAGAAAAGTTTCAGACCAAGTATATTAACCTACACTACTCAACAGAAGAAAACCTATACTAAGAATTCAAATTACAAAAACAAAAAGAAAAGATAAAGAAAATCCTATTCTACTATAGTTGGCATCCATCAGTAGATGCCATAGAAGCACCTCATCCCATGTTATCATCGGAGTCCTCCTCTCCATCCTCAACATCTTCAAAGTCATCATCATCATCGTCCTCGTCATCCTCCTCCATGGCTGGAGCTTCAGCTGCTCCAGATCTACTCCCCTGTGCCTGCTTTGGCAAAGCCACCACGTTGTTAAACTCATCCATCGTCCATCTATACGTAGGGGGAATATCATATAAGCCTATAATCATCTCTGCAGTAGCCATTTGCCCCCTGTGAAGTGCCTCCAGTCTAGACTCCATCAGAGACTCTCATCTTAAACGACTTAGCATTATGAGCTGGTGCATCTCCCTGGGCATGAGGTAGTGTAGCTCTCCATAGAATTGTCTATAATAGGCCTCATCAGTGGCCTTCCTAGGGCGCTCAAAAGGTGGAGAAGATGTGTCCACCCCTGCTGCATGGCATAGATGTATGATGAGAGAAGGATGGCCCAATGGTGCTTTGGTGCTAGTTGTGACTACATAGCTCTTGATTTCATTTGCTATCACCTGGCCAATGTTGATGTTCATGTCTTTCAACACACAGTAAATAAACATGGCTCTCTTGATGTTGATGTCAGAAAAATGAGAGCACGGAGTCACATTGGCATGTGTGAATGCCATCCAATACTACACCAGGGGATTCAAATTAAACCTCTTTATGTGGATTGCAGCTTCACTTGGGTTCCTATAAAAGTGCCCACCAGGCACGCACAGTGTTCTCTCCATGTCATCAAAGTCAGTGCCTTCTTTTATATTCAACTCGTACTGGCACTGCTCACCTTCCCATTCAGCCTCCAGAAACCTATTAATTGTATCAGGATCATACCTGATAACCTTTCCCCTTACATAACTCATATAGTCCATGAAGTGAGAATTCTCCAGTGCCATGGCATTTGTGTAAAATTTCTTGACCATTGCTATGTTGGCAGGAGTAGGGTAAGTGGCCAATTTTTCCTAATTTCTTCCCTTAAGCTCCTGTCTAAACTGAGGAGCAAAGTCTGGGATCCAACTTGCTTTCCTCTCCATCAACAACCTCCTTTCCTGAACAAGTCTATAGTGCTGCTCATGCTTCCTGTGAAGAAATCTACCAGAATAGAACCTATATGGTTCTCTTCTCTTGTTTCCTATGGTCTTCACTCTCTTCCCTGATGAAGAGGTCATTCCTACATCAAACATAATTCACAAGACCAAAGTAAAGCACTTTAAACATTAGCAAGCATCAAATTACATTCCAACATATCACAAAGCAGAACTAAGGGCTGACTAAGACCGCCGAGCACCACCTGCACAATTAAAAAGCAAGTACTAACAATCTACCAGGCCAGCGCCCAGTGGCGGCGACTCACCGCCCGGCAGTGGTGGCGAAAGTTCTTCAAAACCTTCCCTACATGCCTTTATTCTCCACCCAAATGCAATTTTCATAGTTCCAAACATCAATCATATAATTTAATCGATGCAAACAGTTCCAATTTCATCAAATCATGCATAGAAATCAAAAGCCCTAAAATCTCATGCTTCTACAAACTTTTCTATCAAGTTCATATATTTAAAAACCCTAAAAGCACAATTGGATGACTTACTTGGGTGGAGACTCCTTAAATATGTGCAAGATGCTTGAAAACTGATGATGAATGAAGCCTTAATGCAATTCCCTCAAGAAACCCCAAACTTGGATGATGAACTAGGTTCAAAATTGATAAAATTGGGTTTTCAAGATAGGGATGGTAGGAGAAGTGTTGGGAAAGCTTTGGAAGAGTGTTTGAAAGTGAAGTAAAAGTTTGGGATCTGGTAGAGAGTGTTTGGGCAAGCCCTAAGGGGTAGAAAAACCAAATAATGGGCCAAAGAATCAAAGCCCAACTTAAAAACTCGAATACCCCTCAACGTCGCCACCGCCCGACGGTGAGCTCGAGTGGGCTTTCCCTTTTTCTCTTTGTTTCAAAAAAATTTTGATCCTTGCAACCTCAATTTCATCTTTCAAAATTTAAGTTTTATGCAGTTCTCAATCACTTGACTCAACTAGGCAACAAAGGCTGATATAATTCGAATTAACTATCTCAACATGTTTAAAACATCATAACAAACTTGTTTTGCACTAAAATTGGATGTAGAACATAGTAATTCGAAGATTGAACTTGCAATAACCAATTATGCAATCAAACAGCTCAACCACACCATTAGTTTTAAGTTTACAATGATTCAAAATGTCAGAATAATATTGAGAATGATTCTGAAACAGCAACAAAGACTTCATAAAGACTCTAAGAATGAACTACCAGAAGTCCAACAATGATTCTAATGCCAAACAAGATTAAAAACAAATCAAATGACTCAAACTAAGATAATGCAGATAGGTCAACTGCAGAATTGGTGTAATGAGAGTCTTCTAATGATGCTACCAAGCTTTTTGTAGAAGCATTTCATTGCTTATATGGTATGCATTGAGTACTAACTCTGTTTGACATTAAATCACAGATTCAAATCACCACTTCCTTGCAAATGAACACAACAAAAATTAAACTACTACTCAAGAATCTGAAACTAAAATTGGTGTCACAAATCATGTACTTGAGCTCTCATTTAGTTTGTCATGGCTCACTTAGTGTGCAGATAATGAACACTCTTCAGATTTCACAGATGAAGCAGAAACACGATTTTAACCAGAAATTTTGACAATTAATCAAATGTACATGACTAAAAAGAAGACAGAATATGATGCTCAAATAAAATGACTCAAACAAAAAAATTCAACCGATTAAAATGGTGAGAAACACTCAAAGTAAAACTAGCACACACAAATTGACTCAATCAGAACCTAATGTAAGCAACACTTGGCGTACAGAAACCAAACAATGAACAACACAAAGTAAAATACTCAAGACATTGCACGAATGATAATGAACAACACCAAAAATTTGAAAACAACCAATCACACATATTGAATCTCAAAAACAGAGAATAAATCTAGACCAACAATTTGAGAATCGACGAAGATTAAAACTCAAATCAGAGAGAAACGAGATACTTAGCTCAAGCCAACTCGCCTAACCTAGGCTCTGAATACCATATAATGAGTCTACTCCGTGACAGATCGACGACGCACCATAGAATCTGGAGCAGATCGAGTTGATAATCCGAGAATCAGTAGAAGACACGATTTGAAGACGAGGAAGCAGTGCAAGACTGAATACAAAGGCTAACCCTAGGTTTTGAAGGTTTGTTCGGTGTAGGTGTTAGGATTGGGGGTTTGTGAGGTTTTAATCGGTGAAACGAGAGGATTCACCGATTGAATCGGTGAAATGGACGAAATATCAATTTTAATCGATCAAATATGGTTAAATTGTGGAGGAATGCTGAAACCCTAGGTTGTGATGTTCTGATTCTCTCACAGGGAAGGTAGAATGTAGATGAGGTTCGGCGAGGATGACATCTGAAGAGGAAAATGAAAAACGATGATGAATATATGAGGAAAATGAAGCTTACGATAGTGGATCTCTCTCGAGGAAGAAAGTAAAGACGAAGATGCGCCAGGAAAGTTCGAGAGAGTACGAAATGAGACGCGATTTGGTTGAATGTAGTGGATGATGCGGATTGTGCCACGCAGACTAAGCGTATAGGTGGAGTGACGCGTAGCTTGTAGGCAGCAAAGTGGTGTTTAGGTGGAGGAGTGAGTGTTGAGACTTTGGCAAGTGTACCAAATCGTTTCAAGTAATAAACCATGGTAAGACCAGGTATTGTTTTCCTAAGGGACTCGTAATACTAGAGAATTGTGCGATTAAAAACTCATCTAGACTCAAGAACAACTCATCATTTAAGAATATGTGCAAAAAGATAAATTCACAAATAATTACAAGGTTGGACTTTGGTATTGAAGGCACTTAGAAATGGAAAAGACTAAAAATGGTATGAAATGACAATGTTAAAGTTAGTTTTCACCAATTCCCTCTTGTGTATACCCAATTTCATCTCCTCTCCATCAATTTACTAAAGTCAATCCACTAAAACACTCTAGCCCTAATCCCTTAGGTGAAAGAGCCTAGGTTTTCCTATCAAACTCTAATCCCTTGGAAAATCTAACAAGCAAAACCCACATTACGAACTAGGATCTAAGACAACATGTGAATCATCTTCCATCCCTAGAATCAATGACCACAAGGACCCTTGTTTCAGTTCAAGATTCCATCTTACGTCCCCATAATCAATGAAACCCCAAAATCAAGTCATGAACGTCCCCATTACATGCAAGCTTTAAGATCGGAAACAAGAATACTAGTAAAAGATAGAAAATGCATATATATATTCAAATCATTCAACAAATACACAAGAGTTCATAGGCTACAACTAACCCCAACAAGATGGGTTTGGCTCTCCATGGAAAATGGAGAGCCTCCAAGCTTACAACAATGGAAGATGGAAGAAGAAGGAGACCCAAGGAGGGAGAAGGAGATGTTCCCACATGCTCCACGCAGCCTCCAAGAGCTCCAAATAGTGAAGTCGAACCTCCAAACCACCAAAGACACTCTTCCTACGCGTTTTAGGTCTAAGTAGACTAAATTTTCCACATCAGCAGCGCCACCGCTCAACTGCACCTCAATTGCAGACTTCCAGAGAGTTGCACGCTCAGCTGCACGTCAGATGCACCCTAGCTGCACCTCAGCTGCACCCCAGCTGCAGACTTCCAGAGAGCTGGGCGCTCAACTGCACCCCAGCTGCAGACTTCTAGAGAGCTGGGCGCTCAGCTGCACCCCAGCTGCACCCTAACGGTAGCCTTCCAGAGAGCAAGGCGCTCAGTTGCACCCCAGCTACAGCATTCCAAAGACAGATATAGCCCGTAGCCCAGCTGCAGCCCAGCTACAACATTCCAAAATTCTCTCTTTTTGCTATTTTACTTGCTTTTGTGGCTGGTTCAATTGTTTACTTTGTGGAAGTTCTTCCAAGCATATTTTAGCTACAAAATAATGGGATTAGTGATGAAGTTATATCAATGTAGCCTAAAACACACTTATTAAGAAAACAAGATAAAAGAAGAGGATTAAGCAAGTTACAAGCTAGAAAGGAGTTGATTTTGCTACTAAAATGATGCTTAGATAATGGTAAGAATTAGCATTATCAGTGAGAAATATGATCTGGAAAATGAGAGAAATGGAAGTGTGAGATGGAAGGTGGCTAGGGGAGATCCTTTGGAATTTTCTAGCCTTGACTTTCAAGGTAGAATTGCTCTAGAGTAATCTCTACAGAATGACAATTCATTTATGCTCAAAAGTGATTACAAGAAGTGTTGGCATTTTTATATATAGGACTAAAAGTCCCTCCTATCTACCACATGCCTAACACATTTTACACATGTCTACTAAAAATAATAGAAATGCTAAACTAAGATAATTAAGCTTGGGCCCAAGTCATCATGTTGTGACTACAGGGGTTGGACTCATGGAGTCTGGTACACTTTGAGGATTGTTCAAAGTGGGTTGCAGATTGCAGGAGAGGGGACATCTTGCTGCAAGTCTTACTGTGTTGTTATTGCCTATATTTTGGTTAGAGGGTTAGAGAGGTGTTTTATATTTTTGACATGGAGGTCTTCTATAAAAGCCTTGTTGTAAAAACCTTGACCATTATAGTGTATGTAGGCATTGAGGTCGAACCAATATAAAAACCTGCGTTTGAATTCTCTATCCCTACTCTTTTACATTCAGTCGACTTTACAATTCTTGTAGTGAACTTTGATTTTTCGCTGCACTTAATTTTTCATTACTTGCGATTCAAGAAAGTTTTTTAAGTTTTGTAAAGATTGCAAAAAGACTCTAATTTTGAAAACCACCAATTCACCCTCCCCCCCTCCCCCTCCCCCTTTGGTGTTAAAACGAAACCTATATGTTTCCCAACAAAACCTTAACAAAATACTTACAAATAAACTATATATTAAATAAAAGTTATTGTAAGACTCTAAAAAGTTATAATAATTAGAAAAATAAATAAATGAGGTTAAATAGATATTTTATGTAAAAAATAAAATGGGTTATTAATTATATGATTTTTTTTTTAAAAAAAGATTGAATGAATAATCATTTAATAAAAAATATATTATATATTATTATATATTATTAAGTGATGATTATTAATTTAAAAGATCTAAGAGATAAAATGGTTATAATGTAAAAAAATTGAATTATACTTAATGAATATAATAATATATCTAAATTGTTTCTCTAGTTGATATTTTCTTATGAGATAACTAAATTTTTAGGTTAAGAGTTTTATTGTAAATAAGTTAGGATAGTGGTAAGAAACTTAAATTTATAGTTTTTCATTGATTTAGAAGGTGAAACTTAAGAAATTTTTTTGAGAATTAGGGGTATTTTTGAAGAAGAATGTTTGGAAGAGATACAAAGTTTAAAGTAAAGGTTAAAGGGTTAGTCTAAATGTTTGAATGGCTAGGTGAGAGAAGTGAACTTTCTTGTTTGTTGACTTAATCATAATTTCTTTTGAGTTTTGTATACGGTTGTTATTTGTTGATCAAAATGTGTTCATAGAGGTGGAAGGGGTTGAAAGTTTTCATTTTACATAATTAATCTAAAGTTAAAAAGTTTCTTACTAAATGGTGGTTGTAAGGGAAGGTAAAATATTCTTGTTCTTTTGTTTGCTTGTTTTCTTGTTTTATGTTTGATTTGTTAATGTGTTTTTGAAATTCAACATGTTGAAAAGTTGTGGAAATTAATATCCTTTTTTTTTATGTTCTTATGATGTTAAGTTTGGGTAGATGATAGGGAATTGTATTGAACTTTGTTAGGTATTTGTCCGAGTTATGTTGGTTAGTAAGTTTGATAGAATGCATGTGAATAACTTCATGTGAGTGTTGTGTGAGCTCAATTTAAAGTTGGCATGTTTGTTAGAAATAGGCTCTTTTGAGCATTGTTTGTTGTTTTGTTTAGAACATGTTTCTCGAGTAGGTGTCTTGAAAGATCTCTCTTAGTTGGTAGCTTAATGGAATGAAGGATTCTTATAGTGTTGAATTCAGAAATCTGATGTCTTTATGTAGGCAAAGAACGCTATTGACTGATGTTTGATACTTGATTTTTGAGTGTCGAGGTTAGAAGGCTAATGACTCTAAATTGAGAACTCTATAAATTAACGCCTTGTTGCATTTTAAAAATTATTGGTAGGTTGTTTTCAATTATCTAATTTTTATAATGATTATTGAGACATGTAAAAGTGATCTTGGAAAAACTCTGACTAGAAAAGATAAGGTTTTTAAGTTTGTTCATTTGTGACTCTCTTATCTTTTTTAGGAGTCTAACTTTGTGAACTCTCATATATTTCATTTTTAACTATAGAAAATATTTTTGTAAAGAGTTATTACTTTTCAAACGTTGTTAAATTTTAAATATTTTTTATAATATTATTTTCAAACTTGAGATTTTGTATTGTTTTGTCAAATTATCTTTTTATTTTAGTAGTTTTAGTTTTTTTCTTGTCATTCATATTTTATACAAAAAAGCAAATAATCATATTGATGTTGAGAAATATGTATAACAGTAAAGAACAATACTGTAATTGAATATAATTAATTGATGTTTAGAACAGATTTGGAGTTTTATTTCCTAGTTATTTTATTTTATTTTTCAAGTGTATATTTTTAAAATAATCATTATTTTTTATTAAGATTTCAAATAAGATGGAAATAAAATTTTATTTTATTATATAATTTGTGTTACTTATAAATATTTAAGATATTACAATACCCTCCACCCATATCATATAATAATTTCATTATTGTAGTTATCTATTATTAATAGATTAGTATTAATACAGCTCCTCACATTTTTTGTAAGCCTATATATAGTATTCTCAACTCAATATAAAAATAAAAAATAAAGTTTGTCAAACTTCCTACATATGTAGAGGATTTCTCAAAATTAAAATTTATGTTTGTTTCTATTGTTAGTGCCGTCATTTAATATTTAACGTTTCATCATCAATTTCAAATAAATTAAAAATCTGAAATATTTTAAATTAAATTAATGTTAACGAAGAATGAGTGATAAATGTTTATATTAATATTAATTAAAATAGTTTAAATTTCAATCGTAAGCCCGTCTAGCTCAGTTGGTAGAGCGCAAGGCTCTTAACCTTGTGGTCGTGGGTTCGAGCCCCACGGTGGGCGTCTCATTTTTTGTGTTATTCTTGCTTTTTAAAATATTCTTTTTCTTAATTTTAATACAATTTAAGAAGTGACAAAAATTGTAACAGACACTGGATATTATGATTTATTAGATTTTTTTCCCCCTTATTTCTTTATATATATATATATATATATATATTAAATATATGGGTTAAATATAAAGCCTAAAATATTTAAATATATTTATATCCATGTGTCTAATTTTAAAAATAGGAATTAAAATAGTAAAATTGGAAAAACAAAAGGTGTATATAATTATAAATATATAGTTATAGATATAACTATTGATAAAATAAATTTTAGTTATTAAAACAAAAAAACATTATAAGTAATATTGTGTAAAAAAAAAATTAGTATGAGTAATTATTTAAATTTAAAAAAGTAGTTGCTAAAATGATAAAAAGAGTACATATTTCTTTTATAATGGTACTTTTTTGAATTTAAAGAAGTAATTACTAAAATAATAAAATTGGAAAATAGTTTTTTATTATGAATAATTATTAAAAGAAATATCTCAAAATTAAAAAAACATATGGTTATATAAAAATGTTTGAAAATTTTAAAATCAATTAATCAAATTATTAAAAAATAATTTAAAAGAAAACTATGTATATCAAAATTTTTAAAAAATGAAAAAAAAAGTAAAAAAAAAAATAGGACAGAAAAGTCAAGCATAAAAAAACAAGACTTATATATATATATATATATATANATATATATATATATATATATATATATATATATATATATATAAATGGTTAAATATGCTTTTGGTCCTTAACTTTGAGTGAAGATTGGAATTAGTCTTTTTTCAAAATTTTGGCCTAATTTAGTCCCCCAACTTTAAAAATGTATGAATTTAGTCTTTTTAACCAAATTTTGTTAACTTTATTTAAGGTTTCAAACGAGTTTCTCAATTAACGTTGAAGCAAAAATGTGTCAAATAGTGTAAACAACTTAAATGTTATCATAAAACGTGTTTAAAACATTAAATAAACCTAACCAAATTTAGTTAAAAGAACTAAATTCATACATTTTTAAGTTGGGGGACTAAATTAGGCCAAAGTTTGAAGAGAGACTAAATCCAATTTTTACTAAAAGTTAAGGGACCAAAAACATATTTAACTCTAAAAAAAAACATGAAAGAATAAAATAATATAAAAATGAAGAAAGTCACTCATGTAAAGTTTAGTGTTTCTCACTTTATAATTGAAATCATGTTTCATGAAGATAAGATGAGTTTAGATTTACATAAAAATCGTCTTATACTCAAACGACTTTATTTCCACTAGTCTAAAGTTGTCCATGGTGATCATGACCCTTTTTTCAAGATTTACATAAAAATCAAATTAACCTAGATTTGAAAAAAAAAAAATCAATTATGTGTAGGTCTATACGGTGAGAATACGGTATCGTATTCTTTTTCGTTAGTGGTTGGAATGGACTTAGAAAACAACCCAAGTTCGTCTTTCGGTTGAAATGCCATGAGAGATTTAAAAAACGCAAGTTTTTCTTACAAGAAAACTAGCAAAGGGAGAAGGTGCAATACGCTACCCCAAAGACACAAGAAAAACCGCATCAAAACACAACGAAAACTCATTTTAATCGGTTGAAATGAAAAATAATACATTAAAAATTACTTTAATCGGAGTAAAAATAACTTTAAATGGTTAAAAGGAGATCAAACGCACCTGGAATGCAGTGTAACGGAGAGAAAAGGCGAAGACGATGAAACTGTTGATCGTAAACTGCTAGTTCGCACAGTTATTTTACAAGAAATTAGACGTCAGTTGGATACAAACCCGACATCTATAATCGATTATACGTCAAGCGCGTCACTAATATGACGTCCATTGTATTTAAAAATTAATATTTGTGTTATATATAGACGTCGACTTGGCGGGATGAGACGTCTAGTTGACGAAAACGAATGACTTTTTCACCACCTGGTCAGTTTATAGACGTCCGTTACTCAAGCAGCAAACGTCTATAACTGTTTTTAGACGTCATTTCAGCGGGATCCAACGTCTAAGAGGCGGAAAAGATTGACTTTTCACTTACCCGGCAGACATATAGGCGTCAGGTAGCAGGTTCACTAACATCTATAGTCTGACAGGTAGGTGAACAACAATTAATTTCCGCCATATAGAAGTCGGTGTCCCTCCGAACCGACGTCTATATTTCTGAAAAAAATGACTTTTCACCTAACTGTCAAACATATAGATGTCAGATGGGAGGTCCCCGATGTCTAAAATACTATAGACGTCGGGAAGCCTTCTAACGGACGCTTATATGGCCAACTTATTTACAAAAATTCCACCGATCATCAATATATGTCGCTCTTCCCTTAACCGACGTCTAAGGGATGACGTTGAACATCGTTTTTACACTAGTGTCCAAAAATATATTATGTATATCATGTAACATAAAGGTTTTTGTTGAAACTTCTTTTGTTATAGGTAATGAAATCCATAAAAATTGGTCTAAAAAACTTTTATGTTTATCGCAAAAAGAAGGTTTATCTTGATAGAATTTTATAAAGATCAATACGGAGTAGTTGAAATTGGTGATATCCCCTCTAATTAAAGGATAATATCCGATTAATGAAAAATATTCCTTATGTAATTGTTACGGGTAGCTTGATGTATGCTTAAGGCATGCTCAATTCATGACTACTGAAAAGGTCTAAAAAAAAGCAAAGAAACATACATTATAAAATGTGGAAAACTCAGATGTTGTTGAATCCATTTTTGTGGATTATCGAAACGATAAAAAAATATTTTTAAATATATTTTTGTTAGATGGAATAACCACATTACATATAAAGATTATTCCATTCAATATAAAATATATTTATAAGTAGTTTTAAAAGAAAATAAATGTTGACAAGGTGAAAGTACTTTATCTCTGTATGGTGACAATTTGGTTTGTTGTACTCGTCATTGTGATGGTTATATTCAAATAATGTATCAAGTATGAAGGCACTGATATTCAAACCACGAGTCTCTAATGAATTTCAAAATAAATATAGTCCAACCAATATTGACTAAGTATGAGAATGTTAGACTTCTTTTTGTCTTCTATTGTTTAACATATTTCTTTAAAATTTTTGGGTTGATTACATGACTTGGTACCGTAAAGTTCTTAGGTTTCATTGTTACATCCACTATTACATTTAACATATAAGCTAATAATATTACAGTAATAATTTATATTCTGTAATGAATATAATGATATTTCAGTCTCAGTTTTTATGTAAATATATTTTTTTAACATTTTATTAATAAAAGTTAGGAATTTGTTGTTAGATAAAGGATTTAATATCATTAACTTTTAATAATATTTTTAAGAGTTTAAAATATCAAAATTGATAATGTGTTTTAAATAATAAAATTCGATTATTTTAATATTAAAAATTTAAAATATAAATAGAATTTTTATAAACAAGTTTAGTTATCTTAAATCATATTATTTTTTTAAACTCTTTTTTTATTTTTTTCTAGAATTTTTAACTTTTGTTCATTTATTTGAAAATCGAAAATCATTAAGATTATTCTTGAGGTTACACTTCCATCCAATCAATTTTTTCAATATAGTAAGTTGATTTTATGTCCCTTTCTTTGGTTGTTGAGTCTTCCTTTGCATGTGAACCATCTAGGATCACATGTGGTGTTTGAATCTTCTTTAAGAGTTTATGTAGATTAGTGATCTTAACATTGTGTCCTAATCGTATTTGTGTTATTCATAGAGACAAATAGAGCTTTCAAACTTCTAAAGGTGTTTTTGAGGATTTTAGATAGTTTGGTTATCTTTCAAGCAGGGGTAGTTAATTACATTGTTTTAAAGTTATAAATGCTGGAGGATGTTAATTTGCATGTTTGGTTGTCTGAAATTGTTTAATTCACTTATATTGGTGTTTGAAACTGTTAGAGATATTATATTTAGTTTATATTGTGTTTATGTTAATTAGGGAAATATAGTCTCTATATGTTTATTAGGAAAACATTGTTCTTATTATATTTTATTTTATTCTTACATATTCATTTGTATTTGGGCTTAGCCNATATTTCTTCTATTATAAATAGAGAACCCTATGTGTGTATTTAACACAAGGGATTAATTTCAATATGTAATTTTCACTATATTTAACATGGTATCAGAGTAGGTTTTCTAATCCTTTTCTACTTTGTCTTTGTTGCCGGCGGTGGCCGCCGCCACCGACGGCCCCCCGTAAAAGTTTCTTTTTCAACTTGTGCCTTTATACTTCAATGGGCAATCTTTGGTTTCTGTCTCGCATCTGTCCGGTGTTGCTGTCTGCCACT
>NW_014542365.1:96969-119293 GCF_000741045.1 Vigna radiata var. radiata | reverse complement strand
TCCGGCCACCGTCTCCGGTCGTTGTCTCCGGCCACCGTCTCCGGCAACCGTCTCTGGTCGTCATCTCCGACCACCGTCACCGAACGTCGTCTCCGGCCACCGTCTCCAGCCACCGTCTCCGGACGTCATCTCCGGCTGTCGTCTCCTCCACTTGTGCCACCAATGCACCAACACCTAGTCCTACCTCTACTGCTTCCGCTATCTTCTTCTTTATTCTGAAAGGTCTTCAAGGACAGTCGTTGGTTAACACAAAGAAATTTCAACACTAAAATTATGGGTTGAAACAATTTCACTAACCCTTTGTCAAATCTGTCAGATTTGTTTTTTGGGTGCTTTGATGAATAAGAGCTCATTATGATCTTCCACTTTCACGATCTGTTATCGGCGCACCGTCATTTCCGTCGTTCGTTGTGAGGGGGAGTATGTTTCCAACCAGGTTTTAGGCTTTCAGACTCCACTAGTCAATGATGGCAGTCCTTGCAGTTTTATCGCTTATAGCCACTACAGGCCCCATCAGTCACTGATGGCAATCCCTGTAGTTTTGATGCAAGCCCCATCCTTACTTGATGGCAATCTAGTCCCTGGAGTTTGTCATTGTTCTCCTTTGTCAAAGTCATCCCACTTGAAGTTTCATGGTGCAATTTGAAGTTTCGAAATTGTCTACTACTGTCCATAAATTGTTGTTAGTTGTTCGTCGACATGTGATTGCGCATTTGTTTGCTGCACACTCTTGAAGACCGATCATATATTTCAAATTGATTTTTTTTATTCCAAGCTTGGTCCATACAATTTGTATGCTCTAGCTTGAGGGGGAGTGTTAGAGATATTATATTTAGTTTATATTGTGTTTATGTTAATTAGGAAAATATAGTCCCTATATGTTTATTAGGGAAACATTGTTCTTATTTTATTTTATTTTATTCTTACATATTCATTTGTATTTGGGCTTAGCCCATATTTCTTCTATTATAAATAGAGAACTCTATGTGTGTATTTAACACAAGGGATTAATTCCAATATATAATTTTCACTATATTTAACAGAAACTTCTGAATAATTTGATTGGGTATATATGTGTGTTGATTGCCCTGTTTGAATTGGTGTTGAATTGAGGAACTTAGCATTTGATCATTTGAACAAGTTGGCATTTACTATGACAATGAAAATTACTTTTAGATCAAGTACTAAGTAGGGAATACCAATTTAATCATTTGAACAAGTTTCTGTTTCCCTAAATTGTTGAAGTCTGATGAAGCGTCGAGTAGTGGCGTTGGGCGCTAGTGCCTTGTGCAAGTTTAGGAGCATTTTAACTCTATACCATTGAGCATCAAGCTTGTACCTTTGAACAAGAAAAATGGTGAACACTTTGGGGCTAAGTGGTGGCAAAGCACTAGTAAGCACCACTTTTCACAACAGGTTTGAAAGAATTTAATTTGAGGTGTAAAAGGTGTCTTTGAGCATGACGCTTTGTGAGAAGAATGACATTGAACGCCATGATTACCGTTGAGCGCTACCTTTTGCGAAATGTTTTGGTATTAAGTGTCAGGATTGCTACTGAGCTCTTTCTTTTGCGAAAGGTTTGGTGTTGAGTGTCAGTTCATATGTTGTGATTTTTTGATATTTTAATTTATATAAGATGGACTAATATGAATATGAGGTATTTTTCAAATGTATTATGGATTGACAACATGGTTATGAATATATGTATGGTGAATGTTATGAAATAAATTTCAAGGAAAAATTTATTGTAGTGATTTCAACCGGATGAACCAAGTTTAAATGAGCGGATTAAAAATTGATCTGCATAAAAAAAGACAATTTTTTCCAACCCAACACTGCTCAAACCCGTGATAAACCGAATTGGCCCACGAGTTGTTAACAACTCTAAAAATAATTGTCATAACATTATGTATATATTTCTTTATATTATTATTATTTTTATATTAAATGTGTAATGTTTCCTTTAAAAAATTATATAATATTAAACCGAGATGTTACATTATTCTTCCTTTATAATCAATTATTTAAAGGGACATAAATAGCTACATTTGTAAAACTTTACTGTTTTCTTTTTTTGTTATGTGATTTTATTATAAATAATTATAAAATTAATGATTATTTATTTACTTGCATAAATGACCAAATTAAATTGACAATTTGAGGTTTAAAACAATTAAAAAAATATTTTCTCTATTTTAGGAATTTTTTTCTTTCTTTGTCTTTTGTTGGAGTGGCTTTAAGAAAATGTGCTAATACAAAGAATGTAGGTGTAAATAAGTGCGTTTTGTCTTAAGCCTGATCGGTGAAAAACGTTAATGAAAGTTAAAATAACATCTTGTTTAACAAGTTTTGGGTGAAGATTTTGTCAATGAGATGAAGAAGAAGCTATTTCAATGCCACTTCTCCATGTTGGACTTTTGTGTAAAGAAAATACCCCGCAATTTAAATTGCAAATAAATGGAAACAATTCATTAAAAAAATAATAAATAATAAACATTAATACCATATCATATATGTATATACATATTTTCATATCAATATATTAGTATATATGCCACTTGATTGTAGATATTATATATACATTCAGAAAGTGAAAAATAAATTTTAATATATTTAAAAATAATTTTAAGAAATTAAGGGTGTAAATTTCATGGAATTGAATTTATCTCGTAGAGTATGAACAATTGACAGTATTGGGAAACCACTAAAAACTATTTTTTTTTATTTAGCCAATAATTTGTTAGCATTTTACAATAAGTAGTTTCTAGATTTCTAATCATGACATTTGTGCAGTTTTCACATTACTTTTCTTACATGTTTGACGGAAAATATCATTAAAAGAAAAGGGTAAATGGGAAATGGAAAAGAAAAAAAGTTACTTCTCATAGTATTCTTGTTGAAGAAGTTGTTCCCATTAAATATGAAGAGAAATTTCCACGTTCTTTCGTTGCCAAGTGATGATGTTTGTTAAGATAAGTTGGAATCATTTCTGCCAAGACAGACAAAAAAGCGAATTCAGTCAACGTGACTAATAGACCGAACATTTCATTCCACCACTCTCCAGCTATTCTCATTTATTCCTTTCGAATTAAGATTAAAATAAATAAATATATATTTCTCTTTTATTCAACTCAAGTATCTTTCAATAATCAAATTATAATATATACATATATATCTTAAATCTTAAAGTAAATAATATTTCAAATATAATAATTAATCATAATGATGCTACTTTCGTATACTTAATATCACAACATGTCCATATTCCAATCAAAATTATTTTACTTCAACTTTTAAAAAATTAGAAAAGTAATTCTAAATTTTAAAATAATAAAAAATATATATTTTCATCCCCGTTTTTCACCTTTTATTCGTTATATTTTTCTATCTATTTGTTCACACTTTTGTTGCTGTCAAAGTCTACAAGGTGGTCCCATTTTTCGTTCTCATAAATTATTTGAGTTTCTTTTTTTTCAGAAACTATTAACCTTGAAAAGGGTGTTGGTCGTTTTATCCAATGAGAAAATGCCACGTCGTTTCTCACCGACAATGCTTTCACCTTCAACCAAACACTGACGTTTGCGTTGTGACGTCGTAGTACATTTTTAATGCATCATTTAAAACATATTTACTATGGTACGAAAAAAATACTAATAAAAATTTTCTTGATCACATTGTAATTGGTTAAAATTTATTTAAAATTATAAGATCATTTAAAAATATTAAATAATAAGCGAAATAAATACAAATTTATAGTTCTGTTATTAAGTGGTTGTGTCAAAAATATATTCATCATTTATGTATAAAAGTTATTATAGATTCTATCACTACTGCAAAAACGTTGTTAACGTCACCCATTAGACGTCGGTTCCGTGAAAATCCGACGTCTATTACTGCACGGTGACATTATCGTAAAAAAGTTGAAAAACTAGACGTCAGTTTCGATGTCAGGCAACGTCTATGACATCATAGACGTCGCACCTGCCGCAAACTAACATCCAATTGCCTGAGGTATGTGATAAGACAGTCCATTGACGTCGGTGTTCACGGGACCGACTTCTACTAGGCTGCAATTAATGCTACCCATCAAATTTCCAGGAGCTTAGACGTCGGCTAGAAAGGGCACCGACGTCTACGTCACTGACAGGAAATCAAACGTCAACCGGTTTAGCTTTAGACGTCGAATAGACGTCGGATCCCGTGAAAAAGNGACGTTGACTGGGCTACAATTAATGTTGTTCACCTAATTCCCCAGGCAATTAGAAGTCACGTAGTCAAACGCCGACGTCTAAGGCCTGTNTGGAAGGCGGGAAGACAAAAATTCTTCAATGTAGACGTCGGTTCTGAGGGGCACCGACGTCTAAGTTCCTNTATTTTCACCAAATTCGAGGGTTTTAGGCGTCGGCTGTGAGGGGCACCGACGTGAACTACCCTGATAGGAAACCAAAACGTCAATCTTTTCAGCTTCATATACGTCGGATCCCCTGAAACACCGATGTCTATGGACGTCGGTTTCGGGAACAACCGACGCCCCATTTCATTTTAAATAGACCGCAGACTCTTCTCACCATTCAGTTTCTGATCTCGTCTTCATCTCTTCTCCTTTTTCTTTGCTTCTCCTCTTCTTTTACTCGCTTGTGCACCTGTACTTTTGATCTCTTGTGGCATTGCATTGTCGTTTCTCAATATGTTATTGTCTTCGTCCTCTCCTTTTTCTCTCTTGCATCCCAGGTGCGTGGTTTTTTTTATGCTTTACCGTTCAAACTTTCTTTAGTTTTTTATCGATTATCTTGTCGTTCAACTGATTAAAATTTGCTTTCTTTGTGTTGTGTTTTAGTGCAGTTTTGATCCTTTCTTTGGGTAACATAGTGAAACATTCTCCCTTTGCTTGTTTCCTCACAAGAAGAGTGGTGATCTTTTGAGTTTTCTATGGCTTCCGACCCAAAATGGAACTTAGGTTCTTGTCTAGTTCTCGTATCACTGTAATTTTTTTCCTTTGCGGTTGAATAATGGGAAGTAGTCATGGACCCAGGTTCGGTTTTGGGTTGAATGTCATAGAAGAATCAAAAGACGCAAGCTTTTTTTGTGGGGAAACTAGCGAGAGGAGAGTGTTACACAATGCTACCGAAAGTCTGGATCAAAACTGCACTAAAACACAACGCCCTTGATAGACGTCGGTTAGTGCATGGTCCGATGTCTATAAGAACATAGACGTCGGTTAGTGTCATTTACAACCTCTATATATTCATGTCAGTTTAGGAATAGGCGGACGTCTATATAGAGTAAATAGACGTCGGTTTGAGTATAAGCAGACGTTTATATAGACGTCGGTGGATATCGTTAACTAACGTGTATATAGACGTCGGTTAGATGAATTCCAACATCACATAGACGTCACCCGTATAGACGTCAGTTGGGAAAATGACGTTAAAAACCTAAATTAACCGACGTTAAACAACATTTTTGCATACAAAGAGAAAAAAAAAAAAGGAAAGTTTTATTTATATTATAAAATTATTTTAAAATATCTATTATAATGTGTTTCATCTTCTTAACATTAAAATGTTTAATAATAAAATTGATAAAAATCGTTATTAAATATATGTAGTAAGTGAAAAGTTACGTCAATAATTAATCTTTATCCAACATTCGTTTTATTTATATCAGAGTGAAAATAATTAACAACTGATGACAAATTTGATAAGCCTTTATTAGTAATTTTAATTATATATATATATATATATATATATATATATATATATATATTCATAATAATATTAAACACAAGAATAGCAAAGAATGGCTACAATAACATTATTAAAGTTTATAATTTTGTATTAGTGACTGTCAAAAGTTATTATGGATGAGAATTGGTCAAAGTTTTCTTACACATCAATTACATGCATATGAAATCACCTTCTTCCCCGTTTCTCTTAACTGACATAATTTATATTTCACTAACTCTTCAATATTTTATTATTTTTTACTTCCCTTAAATAAATAAGAAGCAATTTGAAGCCGATATACAGTGCACTCCTATATCAACTTGCAGTCCGTCTATAGTTTATTTGTTTTATTTCAATCTCTAATATATAACTTTTTTTTAGTTTAATATATAACTTTTTTCAGTTTAATATATATTTTTTAAATTTTAAATTAATATATATATTTTTTAACAATTGAAAAAATTATATAATGTATCATTCCAATTTTAACCATTTATTACTTAAAAAATAAGGTGTTATAAAATTGATAAAATAAAACGTATTTATCTTATCTTATAAATATAGTATTAATACAATTCTCTAGAACAAAATAATTATTTAGAAAAAAAAATTATAATAATAAGCATATCTAAAAGAGTTAAATGTAACTACTAAACAATCAATAAAATGATTATAGCAATTCTTTGACATATGTATTTACTATAGGTGTGCACTTGTAGTAGTATTTTATAAACGCACGGGTTATCACCCTATTTACAAAAATCGCGTACAACGTTTAATATTTTGGGCTTTTAACGGTGAATTTGCGAACGACGTCATATTAGGAGACGTTAAATTGATGTTGAATTTTAAAAAATTTGACGTTAAATTAATGTCGAATTTTGTTAATATACGACGTTAACTTAACATCGAATTTTGTCAATATACGACGTTAATCAATTTTTATTTTATTTTTTTTAATTAACTGTGATCCTTTTTTTACAACTCTACGAGATCTGAAAAGCAGAATAACAACAAATTTCAGTTTTTGGTATTTTATAGAGTATGAACTTTGATCAATAACAAACAACAATAACCAACAACAAACAAGTTCAATCAAACAACAACAAACAAGTTCAACCAAACAACAACCATAAACAAGTTCAACAAAAAAAAGCCAACAAACAAGTTCAACAAATAAGTTCTTCAAAACAAAAATGAAAACTAACCTTCAAAAGGTGGGTTCATTGGAATAAAGTATCGTCACCCATAAGAGAGAAAACAGAAGGCGTCTATGAAGAACAAGAGCACGAAAGTAATCGGTCAAGACAAACAAAAATCATACATAAAGTAGTTAATTAACATGCATTTGTATTAAATAAAAGAAAGATTACCTGTGATGGTCGACAAACTTTGTTCGAGAAAAGTTTGAGAAGAGAAGAAGGTCTCGCACGTTAAGATAAAGTGAATGAATTTTCAATCTCCCGCTTAAATTTTTATTGAATTCACTAACCTTTTAACATTTAAAGCTGGGGCGTTCAACGTTTTATATCCTTTTACGTCAAATTACAATTATAAACGACGTTTAATAATTGTAATTATTTACATAAATGTCATCGGTCATTTTTAACGTTTGTTATTCAGTGGTTCGACGTTGAACGTGTAATGTTATACGTTGTTTTTGCACTAGTGTCACGAGGTTAATCTTTCATACCTGAGATTAAAAGTCCAGGGTAAAGACTTCATGCCATTCTCTCTCCCACCTCATTCATCTCTATATGAGTTGAATGGTTGGTAGTATATTAGGATACCTACTTTCAGAATCCCCACATGTCAAATCACACACTAAAAACATCACCATCAATTCTTCCTTGGATTGGTTCCAACCATTTTTTATTACACATCACAAACTAGTCATCATATTATCATACATGAACACATGCCATACATACTCATAATCATATTATAAATCAATCATGATTTTTAACCTTCACATAGTCATGCTCATTAAACACATGATAAGAGGTATATTAAACTTAATTAATAGTATTTTCACTCAACCACCATATCTGTTTGCTTAGTGAAAGCTCATGCACTTAACCACCAAATCTGCTTGCTTAGTGAAAACACTCTCGCTCAACTAGTATAATGCCTGATAACACACTTGCTCAATAACCAAATCTACTGGCTCAGTGAGAAAACCACTGGAATTTATATACTTAAATTTTTTCAAAAGTCGCCTAATAAGTATATTCTTGCCCAAGAACTGTCGAGTCAGTGAACTCTCTAATTTTTACTTCACCTAGTGAGTATATGCTTGCTCAATGAGTCTGTATAATTTGGTAGAACAAAATTCTGCAGATTTATGCCATTCTAGCCTTGCAAAACCAATTCTCAAATCTTATGCATTTTAATAATACAATTCACTCAAAATACAAGCTCAATCATTCAATCATAGCAAAGTTTCAATCACATTATATCTAAGGCAATTCAAGCTTCCTAATTCAACTCAACAGGCCATATCTCATGAGACAACTCAATTATACAATCTAATTACCGTACAAGCATACAAGCATTAATCAAAATTTTCCTATCAGCTAAAATCAAAATAACTAGCTTCCTTTGTGACCAAATAGCTCTAAGGTCCTAAAATAGCTCCAAAAGCTCAGGAAGCTCTATATGCTCCTATAAACAACAAAAACAGATCAGGGTACACGTTTAGAATCACTAATAAATCAAAACTCAAAATAAAGATTCAAAAAACATATACAAGTTGAGTGGGGCCTACATGCAATAGATACGAGAAAAGACCAAAGAAAAATGATTGAAAGCTTACTAAAACGAAAAAACTGATTGGTCCAAATTAAAGAGTTTGTCGCTAGAATCAATCATAGATCTCGATTCTTCTATCAGAAACAGAAAATAAGAATTTCTAATTATAAGTTATAAAACTTTAGAAAAATTATTTATAAAAAATATGTGGTTTAAAATAATAAAAGTCATACCAAATCATTTATATTAAAATTATTTAATATTAAAATAATTGATTCTATATATTTTTAAACCATCGTATCTTTAAAATGAAATTTCTATAGCTTTATATAATAGAATCATTGTAAAAAATCAATAATTTAATCTTACATTAAAATTTATAAATAATAACTGTGCAATTTAATTACACCGTCTATATATATATATATATTTATTGACTATTTACTTTATATAATATTCGGACAAAATTCGAAATCCGAATTTTAAATAAAGAGAATTTTAAACAAAACCACTTTCTCCATAGTAGTGGATGGAAACTACTTGTATTTTCCTATGTGGACCAACACGAGTTAAAAACTACGTGAACCCACACGAGTTAAAAATTCGATTTTTAAGCGGATAAGAAATTATAATTTAGTTTTATTTTAAAATGAATAATAATATTATGATACATTTTTTTATTAATTTGATAGATAATATAAGAATAAAATAGTTTATAAAAAGTATAAAATTTTATAATTTTTTAATAAAAAAGAAAATAAAAAAAAATAGTGTGAAATGAATTTAAAAAATTTAGATGTGAAATAATCATTAATATCATATAACAAACTTAATTTCTTGTTCTCAAAGAAAAGATTAAGAAAGCTGGCAATTTTTCCATCTCTGTGTGAAGTTCTTCTGTGCGCTCTATAAATTTAGGCATTAACGCTGATTTTGTTGTCTCTGTTCTCATTCTGCAACTGTGCTTGTCCTAAGTTACAACCCACCACTGACTAAGATGGCAGCATCTGCGGATGTCACCCACGATGTTGTCTCCCTTCTCTCTTCACCCGAAAGGGACTATCTTCTGAGGAACAACGGCGATCAGGTATCACCTTCCAAACTTTTATAATAAGTTTTCCCTTTTCTGTTTGTTTTGGAAAGCATCCAACAGGCATAAGGGGTCCCTCACTACTTTGTTTTTAACTTTAATTGTTTCTGCTTTTATCGTGGTTTGTTTTGGTTGAGGAACCCATTTTGTCTGAAGTTTCAGTTATGTTTTTTCGATCATACGTGATGGAAGGTTAAGGGATTATTCATGGATTTCACGAGATTTTGGTCAGTGGCATGGGTAACGGTTTTCTTTACACCTATTATGTTGACTTGACTGTGCATATGTTGTTTCTGTTGATGTGAAATGTAATTAAGAGTTGGGGTCA
The DNA here is from genome assembly GCF_000741045.1 of Vigna radiata var. radiata. NCBI lineage: Eukaryota > Viridiplantae > Streptophyta > Magnoliopsida > Fabales > Fabaceae > Vigna > Vigna radiata. Next base: position 109,398 of record NW_014542365.1, on the reverse strand, counting down.
GATAGGCTGCTGTATCAAACGAAAATGTGATTTGTGTTAAATTTAATTCTATGTCTTTTGGGAGGGTGTGGAGCTGAAGGATGGGTTAATACGATTTTAAAAAATGAGGACTGATTTGTTTGGAACGGTAATTGCTCATTCTATTCTGATGAAAGGAATGGTAATTCCATTTTGTTTGAATTTGCTGTCATTTTAATGAACCAAGTGTGACTGGGTTTACCTGTGGTTGAATGCAATGTTTTATTGGACATTGCAGCTCATATAATTTTGAAGGGATAGCTTTATTGAATGAAGAAAAATCATATTTTTCTCGTAAAGACTGAAAATTTTGGTTTCATATGCTCTATTTTGGAATTGACAGGTGAAAATTGAGAACTTGAAGGGAAAGAAAGTTGGTATATATTTTTCGGCATCCTGGTGTGGTCCCTGTCGAAAATTCACGCCAACTTTGGTGGAGGCATACGATGAGGTTGTGTCAAAAGGTGACTTTGAGGTCGTTTTTGCTTCGGCTGATGAAGATGACGAGGCTTTTAAAGGTTACTTTTCCAAGATGCCATGGCTTGCAATTCCATTTTCTGATTCGGAGACACGCAGCCGCCTTGATGAATTGTTTCAAGTGAGGGGTATTCCCAATCTCGTATTACTTGATGAAACTGGCAAAGTAGTGACTGAAGATGGAGTTGATATTGTACGTGAATATGGTGTTGAAGCATACCCCTTTACATCAGCAAGGATCCAAGAGTTGAGAGATCGGGAAGAGGAAGCTAGGAGGAACCAGTCCGTGAGATCACTCTTGATCTCTCCATCGCGTGACTTTGTTATATCATCCAATGGAAACAATGTAAGCTAGCAACTTCACTCTGTTTGTATGAGATTGCAGTTGCCCTTAGTTAATGCTCGGTAGTTTGTTTACCTCAAAACACATTGTTCATCTCCGAATTTGACTTTTCCTTTCATGTGCACGCACATAGGTACCTGTCTCTGAGCTTGAGGGCAAGACAGTTGGGCTGTATTTCTCTCATAATTCATTCGGACCAAGCAGTGACTTTACTCCAAAGCTTGTGAGAGTTTATGAGGAGCTGAAAGCCAGGGGGGAGAACTTTGAGGTTGTGTTGATACCCTTAGATGAAGATGAAGAATCATTTAAGGAAGTATTGGGAAGTGTACCTTGGTTATCCTTGCCTTTCAAGGACAAATTCTGCGGGAAGCTGGCTCAGTACTTTGAGCTTTCAACCCTCCCCACTTTGGTTATCCTCGGGCCTGATGGGAAAACTCTTAATTCTAATGTTGCTGAAGCTATTGAGGATCATGGGGTTGTTGCATACCCATTCACTCCTGAAAAGTTTGCTGAGCTTGATGAAATTTTGAAGGCCAGGGAGGCAGCTCAAACCCTTGAGTCAATTTTGGTGTCTGAGGATCTTGATTTTGTCATTGGCAAAGATGGGGTGCAGGTAAATCTTTTTATATGACAAAAATTATTTTTAGTTCATTCCCTCATTCCCTTCATTTGTAGCACACTATCATTTATCTTCCTTCCCATTTCAGGTTCCTGTGTCCGAATTAAACGGGAAGGTCGTCCTGCTATACTTCTCAGCACACTGGTGTCCTCCATGCCGCGCATTCCTTCCAAAACTTGTTGATGCATATCATGAGATTAAGGCAAAGGGCAATGCATTAGAAATTGTTTTCATCTCAAGTGACAAAGATCAAGCCTCCTTTGATGAATTCTTTGGAGGAATGCCATGGTTAGCACTTCCCTTTGGGGACTCTAGGAAGAGATCCTTGAGTCGCAAGTTCAGGGTATCTGGCATCCCCATGCTTGTGGCCATTGGATCAAGCGGCCGAACTTTGACAACTAAGGCTCGAGATCTGGTTTTGCAATATGGGGCTCGTGCATACCCTTTCACTGATGAGAAAATAAAGGAATTAGAGGCAGAAGAAGATGAGATTGCAAAGGGGTGGCCAGAGAAGTTGACACATGAAACCCATGAGCATGAGCTTGCGTTGACACGCCGCAAGGTGTATTACTGTGATGGATGCAATGAACAGGGCCACGCATGGTCGTATTACTGTGAAAAATGTGACTTTGATCTGCACCCAAAATGTGTGTTGAAGGAGGACAAAGTAAGCAAAGATGATGATACTGACGTTAAGGAAGAAGACAAATCGAAAGATGGATGGGTATGTGATGGAGAAGTCTGCAAAAAAGTCTGAAATCTGCTTGTTAAGGTCTTTCTGATATAATATATATCTGCTTTTTATAGCAGTGGCGTGTCTTGTGAGTTATGCAGAATAATCGGAATGCTTGAATGTTGTATTGTGTTAATTATGGTCTTTAATATATGGTATTATAGTTTTTTACTCTAATTCTTCTTTTGAATAATTTGACTGTTCTAAAGTTGGCACTTACTTCCACATGATTAAAATCTTCAATATTCCAAAGATATATCATATACGCGATACACGACGTTACCACAAAATTTACGATGGAGACAGTAGCCTAAATTGTGATTTTATTCATGTGTGTGAACTCTGCCTGATTTGGAGAAAAAATCAATCTCTTTTCGATGCAAGAGATGGTTTTGGCTCTGAATGTGACAAAAGCTGAGAGGAGCTTTTGATACTTTGATGGTCATCTTCATGCATATCATTTGTTGGTCATTATTGGACAGTTATTAGTATGTCACAGAATAAAAAATCATACCCCTTTGTTTTAATCAAGTTTGATGCATATGAGGAAACGTTGCTAACGGTACGTGACTTTCTTATAAACCTTGTTTATTGAACTATATTTCCAATTTCTTTAGAAGCCACAAGGGATTTTGAATGATAGAAAAAGTCCTATTTGATGATGCGATAAATGACCTGTCGTTAAAAAGAGAGTTTTTAATGAGGGTAATGAATTGTTATAAATAGCTTTTAACGATATTCATGAGAAGAGCTGGAGTGGGATCTACTGTACATTTACAAACATTGTGGCATATAGGAAAGCAAACTTACAGGACAAGAATGAGAGAAAAAAAAAAAAAAACACCTTGAGAAGTATATTTTACTATGTATGTGTGTTCTATCTGTACAAAAAGGAGAGGAGAATTTATATAAAGGTTTAATGTTTCAGTATGTCTCTATTTTCGTCTAAGATTTTAAATAGGTCTTTTTCTTTTACGGCGTCTCAATTGGGTCTTTATTTTTATAAAATTGGATCAATTAAAGACTTTCCGTCAAATTAATCAAACTGTGTTAAATAGGTGGCATACTGACGTGACTGAATTGTGTTTTTTTAATTTTTGAATTAAAAAATGATGGATAAATACTAGAAAAACGTTTTAAATTAAGGACAAAGTTAGAAATAAAATAAAATTAAGTGCTGAAAGGGGGTGTTCTCTTTTCCCTTCTCTTAACTATTCTTAGTGCATCTCTTCTCCTTCAAGGTCCAGTAGACACCACCATACCCAAAATCCTTGAAAAAAAATGTTTCACTTTTCATCCATACAATGATTCCTCCAAAACCAGCTTTTCCGAAATTCTCCATGATTCCAATTTCATCTTCCAATCTTCATCCCATTACCATTCTTCTTTTCAAGTAAAACTCTCAAACCTCTACACAACAATCATCCATCATCATAACTTTATCTTCTTTCCCCAAATTTACAAAAGCAACCCTAAATCTAGAACACAATACCTTCATCTTCAACTCCCATAAACAAAAATCATTTTCTTTCTTTAATTTTTTTCTCACGAACGCAACATGAAACACCACATCTCGCCAATAACTTTCTGCAATTGTCCACTATAACAACCATAATTAATCACTTCCAAATAACAATAATACAAATCAGAAACTAAACTTTAAAGAAGAAAATGAAAGGGGATCATCTCTCGGATTTACAACTAATTAAGGAAAGAGTTCCAACAAAACTTGGAAAGGCGAAGCAACGTTCCTCTGTTGCACTCTGATCTGGAAGTTTGAAGGAGAAGCGACAGCGATGGCACGTTCTTGCTCCGATGGTGGCTCACGTGGGGAAAGGAAGAAGCTGGAACGACGATGTGTGGTAGCACTTCTAGCGTAAAGGGCGTCCCCGGTTATGATTCTGACCGGCCGGAGAGAGCCACGACGGGACCATGTTATCATGTCGTTTACACACTTTCGTCGCACTGGAGCGATTTCGTTTATGCATTTCGCCACCAGCATGTCCCCAGTGGTTCCAGCGGAAGACGACAGTTTCTAGGAACCAATTTCTCTAATGGAAGTTTCGATTATTTCGTCTCCCACGAACCCTAAACCTTAATTTCCCCCAATTTCAGCACTTAATTTTATTTCATTTCCAACTTCGCCCCTACTTAAAAAGTGTTTCCAGTCTATGCACTTTATTTTTTAATTGAAAAATTAAAAAACATACAGTCAACATGCCACTTTAACGACCGTTTCATCAATTTAACAGAAAACCTTTAACTGATCCAATTTTACAAAAATAAGGATCCAATTAAGATGCCGAAAAAGAAAGGGATCTATTTAAAATTCTGACCAAAAATAAGGACCGACCGAGACATTAAACCTTATATAAAAGAGGAGAAACAGAAATAAAAATGTAACCTAAGAAATTGAAAGCAATTATATATTTATTGTATTTTGACAGTTTTCCACAACTTTGGCATAATTTGATGGTGCCAAGCTTGGAATTGATGTTTTGAAAGGTGGAAGGAGGAAGAGGTTTGGTTAGGATATCAACAAGCTGCAGAGCAGTGTGTATAGGATGGAGTTTGACAGTGCCTTGTTGAACCTTTTCACGAATGAGATGACAGTCAATTTCAATATGTTTCGTACATTCATGAAAAACTTGGTTGATGGCAAATTTAATGGCAGACATGTTATCATAGTAAATGGTGGTAGGGTGGGAGAGTGGGAGACGTAGTCCTTCATAAGATTGGTAAGCCATTGAATTTCACAAACAGTTTGTGCAAGAGCACGATACTTTGCTTCCGAGGAGCTACGTTAGACCGTTGATTGATTTTTGGATTTTCAGGAGATTGGCAAGTTACCCAAGTAGAAGATGTATCCAGTGGTTGATTTGCGGGAATTAGAGGATCCGACCCAGTCCAAATCACTGTAAGCTTTCAAAGTAAGATTGTTAGTTGCAGTTAGAAGTAAACTTTACCAAGAGTTTGCTTTATATAACGTAGGATTCTGAAGGCAGCTTGATGATGGAGCTTGGTGGGGGCAATGACGTATTGGCTTAGATGATGGACAACATAGGTTATATCGGGGCGAGTGTTGGTGAGGTAAATGAGTCTTCCAATCAATTATCTGAACGCAGCGGGATCATCAAAAGGATTACCTTTGTAACACTCCGATCTAGGATCTACACTGTCTATATTTTTCCTTAAAGTAGTACATCATTTATTACAAATCGATAAATTTCGAAAATAAAATATTAACATTACATTCCTGGGTCATCTATCCCATATCTCTCATCCTTTATGTATGCTCAGATGTATCAACTGAATCATCCATAATACAACCTGCTCCCGTATAATATCAAACATTATATGATCACCGCATTCACATGCACAAACAAGAAGGAGTGAGCTAAGTATATATCATAATTATATTCATACTACAAGCATACTACACATCTAACATACCTCACATATAACATATGATAACATACTACCATTCACATCTGAACTAGATCAAACTACATACCCAAGTATGAATTATAATTCAAACCACACTGCATACACCAATATGCATCAAACACCAAATCAGAATGCATACACCAATATGCATTACAAAATAAATCAGACTACATACACCAATATGTATTGCATACCAACTCAGAATGCATACACCAATATGCATCACACACCAAACCAGGACGCATACACCAATATGCATCACAAACAAACACACTACATACACCAATATGCAAATAACCAATCACCATGCATACACCAATATGCATCATAAACAAACATCCTACATACACCAATATGAACACAACCAATTTCCATGCATACACCAATATGCATCAACGTTACTCTCATCACTCTTTTCAAAGCTTCCCCGGGCAGTTACATATTACCCCAATGTGTAGTGTTGCTTCCCATCACTCTATAGGGAGATTCCCTAGGCAAGTACACAACGACACCCCCCTATCACTCTGATCAAGAGTTTCCCTGGGAAAGTGCAAGTATACCCCCCATCACTCACCTAAAGAGATTCCCCGGGCCAACACACACAACACCAATTAATTTGTAACGAGCTTCACCAGACTAGTACCCCACGTCACCCCCATCACTCTTACATAAACACAAGAGATTCCTCGGGAGGTTACACAAATCACCAGTGTGTAGCGTTGCTTCCCATCACTTTCCCAAAGCTTCCCCGAGCCAACAACTGCAACGTTTGCTATCCACCACTCGTTCAACAGGACCAATCTAGCCAAGAATACACACATCAAATGATCTTCACAACATCAAACCAACCATACCATAACACATATATCATACCATCATCACATATTCACAAACCATTAACCTGACATAGGTTCAACATACACAGATGCACATGTAGGATCTTCACAATACCAAATCATAAACAACCCCAATTCTTCCTTCAACATGAAAATCATAATCAAATCATATCCAACCATGATTTGAACAAGGCTTAACCATCCAAAATTCAATATCATATCAATTTACAATCTCACACAGATCATAAACCTCTCCACATTCAACAGATACATTTAAATAGATCGAAACGATTTACACATAATCCATTTTCTTTATAGCATTTTATTACCCTTATATAGGTAACTCAAACAGCTTAGAAATCCTCACCAACAGTTCCGGAAGTGATGGCAACCTCCTTTCCTAGGTTGGGCCAAAGCTAGGAGATGTGCATGGAGGGCTGTTTCCTTGGATGAATGGTGCAGAAATGTGGTGGTAAATGGTCCAAGGATGATGAGTTAAGGTATGGATGGGGTAGAAGCTCAAAGCCTCTAGAAGATATGGTGGTGGTGGTGTAGTGTTTGGTGGCTCCAAGAGAGGATAGGCCAACTCAAGGAGTAAGGTGACTAGAAGGGCCTCTAAGGTTGTTCAAGTCTTGATCAAGGAAGAGTATGGCCATATTTTGGAAGCATAACATTACTTAATTCCAAGATGAAATACACGGGTGGAGACACCTCTATTTATAGACCAAGGGTATCTCCTTCTAATCCTAAAACCATGATCTCCCACCTTTGCTCTCATTGGCAAAAAATGAGGCCTTCTAACCTCTCCAATGATGGGAGGACATGTGACCACTCACAAAACACAATCCTCTTCATTCCTAGAGTGCCATGTGGCCACTACTAAAAGTAAATCCTTTCCACTCCTAGGGTGCCATGTGGCTACCTTTTAAAAAGTAAATCATCTCTAATGGAAGCATGACACATGACACACACTTTCCACTTGGTTTGGATAACTAACTTAAGGAAAATCCTATGCTACTTAGGCCTTAATACAATCCTTAATCAAACATACACTACATGGCCAAATACAAGGCCTAAACCTATACTACTCCTTCTTCTTCCATGATGGCCCAAGTGAAAGAGTCCAGGCCCATCTTCTATAGATACCTCAAACTTTTCATGAACGTGCTAGGTCATGACAATGGGTATGTCATCATCCCCTCCCTCTTGAAATGGATTTGCCCTCAAATCTTCAACATGGGCTAAATGCAACTTCCTTTTCTTCATAATCTTCATTTTCTTCCTTATTTTTCCACCAGGGTCAAATACCCATTTTATAACACACGTTAGAACAAGTGTTATAACATTGAGTATATGAAGGATATAGCTCCCAATAAGGATACACCTTAAATCAATTGAATGATTAACGTCTTGAAAAGTAGGAGCATTTTTCTTGAAAATTTTATTTCCCACACAAGGATTCTTTGGGTCTTTTCTTGCCATGCTTCTAGAGGAAGATGACAAGGAGACCTTTACACTTTTACACAAGCTTTTGGCCCTTAACATCATAATTTTCTTGTTGGGGCATTCTTGAGACTTGTGTATCATGCTTTGACACTTAGAACAAAAGGTGTCTTTTATTTTCTTCTTACCTTCTACTTTTTCTCTTTCTTTTTCTATTTTCTTTGTCATTTGTGATTGATCCTCTTCCACTTGAGAAGGTGTGAGAGGATGAAGTACAAACTTCTTTTTATTGTGAGTGATGGTTATTTCATTGTTGTGGCCATTATGTAGTGATTCTCTATAAAAAATCCAAGGCCTTCCCAATTAAATGTGACAACCATCCATAGGTACTATATCACATAACACACTATCTTCATAATTCCCTATGGATAGCTTGACCACCACTTGATGATTAACTTCCAATTCCTTGTCCTCATTGATACATTGAAGTTTATAAGATTGAGGATGAGGAAAAGTAGCTAATCCAAGCTTGCTAACCAACCTAGTGCTACAACAATTTGAACATGAGCCACTATCCACAACAAGGGAACATATTTTGTCTAAGATTTTAGGTTTAGTGTGGAAGATGTTATCTTTTGTGTGTGCTCTTGTAAACTAGGTTGATTATGGAGAACCCTTCTTATCATAAGAAGTTCTTCTTCACAAGGATGGACATCCTCACTTGGGCTTTCTTCTTCTTTCTTTGCACCACTTCTCTCACTCTCACTCTCACTCTCACTTTCACTTTCCTCATCTTGGCTACTATATAAATCAATACCCCCTAAGATCACAGTTTTTTTGGTGGGGCATTGTGATGCAATGTGACCTCTACCAAGACACTTGAAATACTTAATTTCACTAGTGTGAGTGTGAGATGATGTTCTCACCCTTGGCCTCTCTTTTTCTTTCTCTTCTCTCTTCTCCCTCCCTAGATTCCTAAAGGGTTCTTCTTATACCACTTGCTTACCCTCCCTTTTGTAGTCTTTCTTAACACTAGATTTAGAGTGGAAAGCTTTCAAAACTTTTCTTAAGAGTTATTGCTCTACCTTAATGCAAATTTGTACCAAGTCATTTAAGTCTTGGTAGGGCAACAATTCCACTCTATCCCTAATCTCAAGATTAAGACCACTTAGAAACCTAGAGATGGTGGTCTCTTCTTCCTCCCTAATTCCTGCCATCAACATGTAGAGCTCCATCTTTTGCCTATAGCTCTCTATGCTCATGTCTCTTTGTTGGAGCCTTTGGAGTTTGTCCATTTGCTCCCTATGATAGTATGAGGGAGTGTACTTTCTTATCATGGCACTTTTCAAGTCATTCCAATAGGTGACTTGGGGAAAATTATAGAGTCTTCTCTCTCTCACAAGGGAGGTCCACCAATACATGGCAGAAACTCAATATGGCCAATGTGACCTTTCTCTCCTCACTCACTTGATGACTCTCAAAGAGTTGTTCAACTTTCATCTCCCAATTTAAGTATGCCTTAACATCTTCTTTACCATGGAAATGAGGGAGGTATACTCTAACTTCTCTTGGAGGGTGCTCTCTTTGAATTCTAAGTGGTGGAGGTTGATAGTATTGATGGGCAAGCCTACTATCTACCTCATAGTGTATGGGTTAAGTTGGAGTTCTAGAACTTTTTCTTGTATGATAGTATTGACTACCATATTACTGAATACTCTACAATCACCATTTTATGAGCACATGATAAGCAGTGTATCCTCAAGTTTTGCTGATATAGTTGTAATTGGAGAAAGAGTCGAGGGTGGCATAAGAAACGAAAAAATTGCACTAGTCCCAAACATGGTAGCGAGTTTGAATGAGTATGGCGCGAGAAATATAAAGAACCGAAGACTAATTCGCATTTTACTGCCTATTCCCAGACATCACATTCTTATGGGCCCAATCGAGCCATGGAGTAGAGAAAGTACAATCGTAATGAGAAGGTCGTTAATTTCACTCCTATCCCCATGACCTATACAGAGCTGCTGCCAGATCTGCTGCGCAACAACCTCATAAAAGTTTTTCCTACCAGGTCGGTACGACCTCCTTACCCAAAGAACTATGAAATAAATGTCAGGTGTGATTATCATGAAGGAGCACGTAGGCATTCAACAGAGGCATGCAAGGCTTTAAGGCATAAGGTGCAATCTTTAATCGATTCAGGATGTTTAAAGTTTGAAGAAAGTCAATCCAGTACTGTGGCAAGGNGANAGTTCGCCTCTGCAAATGCCATGGACAAATGAAGAGGNCTCTAGGTCTATATAGGAAAGCATGGGTCATTGTAAAAAATGAANCTGATGTTGCTTTGCTTATGTTTTGGAATTGTCTTGTTGTAAGGGCTATGCTCATTGATATTGTGCTTTCGTCTATGACTTTTAATGTGAACATCCATTACGCAGTTTTCCAAGGTTTACTGGCAATCATGTCTTAATAGGGTGTCGTGGATAAAGCGAAAGCCGCAAATAATAAAATTGAAAAAACAAAAAATGAAGGCAATCTTGAGTCGCTTGTCTTTCTTGCAAATTTTCAAACTCCTGTTTTCTCGACAATAGCAAAAAATAGCAAAAAAAAAAGGAAAAATGATAAACCAAAAACAAAAGTTGCAGTGTCAGGCTTTTCCGAGGTCAAATGTTAAATCAAAAATAACTATTTGATGTTTCCTTCCTAGACGTTTGTGCGCATGTTGCTTGAAAACTTTCACCCTTCACTTTTCTGAAATAAAGGATCTACCCCGACAAACACTGTCATTGCCCTCGGTAACGAAGTAAACCTTTATACTGGGGCAGATTGACCTGACCAAAAGATTTCTTACTTGCGATAGTAAGGTGATCCCCAAATCCATTGAGAACAAAAGAATTTTCCAAAAAAAGAGAAAAACGACTTATGTTGAGGTCATCTAATCATAAAGTTAATCTTTTGAAAATAAGCAATCAGAGTTCAAAAGGATGTGTGGCCTTCTTTTCTTTATCCAAAAAGCAAAAAATATGTATCCATTGTCACCCCGTTTGAGCCAAAAAAAATAATAATTTCATTTTCAAAATTTTCCCAAGCAAGGGTTATCACCAGCAAGAGTCAACTCAGTGTGCAAATAATGAGTACTGATTGATCAATCAAAGAGAATTCAGCAAAAAAAAAAAGAACAAAAAGAACAAAAAATCACAAAGTGATGTTGAGCAAAAAGAATGAAAAACGAAGTTCAAAAAAAAAAAAACAAAGTGCTCAAAAAGTCAAATAGTTGATGCAATACTTAGATGATAACCCTTGTTTCAAAAAATAACAAACAAACATTCATTTGGGCCTTTATATCCTTTCTTTCAATACCTTTTTAGCCCTTAGCCATGTTACAAGCTTAATAAAGTCCACGCAGATTGGATAATGTTTGCTAAAGTTTTCATGAAGCTTAATTCTGCGATAAGGGGAAATGATTTTCAATGTGTCAAAAAAAAAAAAGGAAAAAAGGAAAAGAAAAAAAAAAGAAGAAAAAGTAATGTCTCGGGAAGAGGGGATCACCCTGCCATCTAACCAGAAGCATGCAAAAGAAAAATCAAACTAATTTGGGGACATCCTTTTAGCCGATCATTGTCATGTCCAATGTCTCTTCCAAACAAAACCCTTGCCAAAGAAAAAGTGGGGCAACTCTGTGAGTCTCACACAAGTTTTTCATCAACTCGTAATCCCAAGACTGGGACAACTTTGCATGTTTCACTTGATTTTCTCACCTAATGTTCATGGATCCAAATCCCAACTCATTTTCCCAAACACCAAACCGGGGCAAGAAAAAAAAAATTTGGTATATCGAGTTTGTCTTAACACTCACATATTACATCTCTTTTGGGGTTTGTAGTGCCCACGTGCCTGTCCCAGCCTTCCAAACCATTCTAAACAACTCTCATTCCTTTCAAAATCATCCTCTTGCCAATGAATTCAAGCATGTGTGCACTGATGTCAAGAAAGAAAAAGTCAAAGTGTAACCATATCTGACATTAGACCTCGGATGTATGACATTCCTCAGTTTTTTCACAAAAAAAAAAAAACAGTTTGATGATTGCAAGTTAAGACAATTGACTAAAAAAAAACTCCCAAAACAAAACAAATGTTTACATATGTAAGTTGCCATTAATCCATCAAAAAGAAAATCTTTCGGATCGAAACCTTTTTCATTCATATGAATGGTTATCGAATCCTTCTTCAAAAATACAAAAAGAATAACATTCAGATTTTTCTCTTTCAAGCCATATTGTTTCAAAAATCAAATTTCTACCAAAATTGAAAAACATTCCATAAAATTATGAATTTCAAGAATTTCAAAATTCCATAAGCCCAGCTCGCCTGGCCCAAAAGCCCAGTTTCATCTGACCATTTCAAAATATCAAAAGCCCAGTTTCATCTGGCCATTTCAAAATGTCAAAAGCCTAGTTTCATCTGGCCATTTCAAAAATTTCAAAAGCCCAGTTTCATATGGCCATTTCAAAAT
>NW_014542365.1:93763-96802 GCF_000741045.1 Vigna radiata var. radiata | reverse complement strand
TTTCATCTGGCCATTTCAAAATGTCAAAAGCCCAGTTTCATCTGGCCACTTCAAAAATTTCAAAAGCCCAGTTTCATCTGGCCATTTCAAAATTTAAAAGCCCAGTTTCATCTGGCCATTTCAAAATGTCAAAAGCCCAGTTTCATCTGGCCATTTCAAAATTTAAAAGCCCAGTTTCATCTGGCCATTTCAAAGTTTCAAAAGCCCAGTTTCACCTGGCTTCCATAAGCCCAGTTTCCACACTGGCCCACAAAGCCTAGCTCGCCTGGCCCATAAGCCCAGTTTCATCTGGCCCATAAGCCTAGTTTACACACTGGCCCATAAGCCCAGTTGCATCTGGCCCATAAGCCCAGTTTCGACACTGGCGCCTAAACCCAGCTCGCCTGGCCCACAAAGCCCAGTTTCTACACTGGCCCCTAACCCCAACTCGAGTTTTTATTCTTTCTCTTTTGAAATCCAGACGAAATTAGTGTTTCTATCTTTACTTAGCTTTTTACTTTGATAATACGAAAATATCAAATTTTAATATTATCTAGTAATATCTAAGTAAAGAGGGGCAGCTGTCAACACCCAATTTCGTCTGGAATAAATAATATATGTTATTTTTTACTTTATCTTATTTTATGTTATTTTGTTTATCTTATGTCTTTTTATTCGTTTTAATTTTGTTTTTATTATTATCTTATTTCGTTTTACATTATTTAGTTTTATTTTATTTTATTTTATTTTCTATTATTTTATTTGTACACTTTTTATATTAGTTTTTCTTTATTTTTATTTCATTATTTAAAGTTATTTCATTTTTATTCTTTTTTACGTTAGTTTTCTTTTTATTATTTAGTTCTACTTTTATCTTCTGTTACTTTAACTCTTTTTTTTTTTTTTAAAAAAAAAGTGGTAGAAAACAAAACAAAAAATCTAAAAAAATAAAAAGAAAAAGGAAAAATACGAAAAAACTAGTCAACTATGTTTTTTTTTTTTTGGAATAGCATACTGGCTTCTCCCTATTCTCAGTCTACGCAAATAGGCTTTCTATCCTGAAAGGCATTTGATCCTGCAAGACACACTTCTACACGCAACAAATTTTCGTCTTCTGGAAAAAGTCCCTGTGCACCTTGATTTTCTGCTAGTGACCATACATCAAAGGGGAATGACGTTGACAAAGGTGGCGGCTTCGGCAGTGGCTCTGGCAGGCGGCTCCTGATCCTTCTCGAGTTGAGTGACAACACAAAGAGGAAGAGAAAAACGATTTACTGGAAAAAGAAAACATTACTCTCAACTTCAGGATTCACTCTCTGCTCCTCTCACCCGTCACCACCCCAACTACATTTCCCCTTCACTTCACCTCCAACAGGTCCATGATCCTTCGCTGCCATCCTCCTGAACAAAGATAACACTTCACCACCAACTTAAACAGACTCCCTCACCTCTAACACGAACCATCATTTGCATACAAAGAAAAAAGGCAACCTCTTTGGACCTTCATCTTCAATCATCATTCAGTCTCAGTCTTTGTGATGGCGTCCACCATTTCATGAGCAGACGAAGAAAACGAGAAGCCAACACCTGAAAAAGAGAAAGAACTGGTTCCCATCACGGGCCGGGGGAGGTTTTCTGAAGGTTCACTAGCCGGCATCAACTTCACTGCTGCAATTGCTGCAGCTGGGGAGACCAAGCAACAGCAAAGCCCCGAGAGGTAAGTAACACCCTCTCTCGCTCATATAGTCACTTGTAATGCATGCTGTATTGTGAATGGCTGTATCACAAACTGCGTATTATACTTGCTTTTGGTTATGGCCTTGTGTATGAATCCCCACTCTTCATTCTCAATAACCACTGAACATCATCATTGTCATCCCCTTTGCTGGTAAACTAGATACTTACCGGAAAACATAACGAAAAACAACCAAACAAGGTATAGTAGCTGACTTCACCCAACACCACATCAACCAACCTTTTGTGAACCATGTTATAGGACGCTAGGACACAACCGAGGGATCAACTTCCTTCCTTAACATCTCCTCGTACGACACCGTAGCCTCTCCAACCTGTACCCAGAAAGGAGACAACACGGACACAACACTAAACAGATTTCATCCATCTAATTCCATTTAGAATAACCTCCACTGAGGCTCTTTCACTTTCTGACATCCACTGGGTCACCATCGTCAACTCTGACTTATACCATCGCCCAAACTGAACCAGTTTCTTGCAACCATCAACCCCTGCTTACCCCAAATCACCATTAAATTTGAATCGAAACTCACACAAATCCACACAGGAACACCACCGCGTGTCCCGTTCACCTCTCACTCGTGTCAATGAAGGCCAATAACCTGAATCAGATTAGTACCTTAGTGTTGGTTTCGTTTCCTTGAGTCTTGGAGTTGCAGGAGCCCCCCTAGCACGCGCTGTTTGGGTGCATCTCGCCGGCAGCGAGGGCAATGAACCTTCGGACCTAGGTTTGATTCGCGAGAGGAGAAAGGGATGAATGTCTAGCCAATGTGAGTGGGCACGTTTTGTACCAGCTTGGGATCCCGGTGGCTGGCCTTGCGAGCGGCGGCAACGCCCATCTTCTCTGACGGTAGCGGTTTCGAGTTCGAAGAAGGAGGGTTCGTGCTGGACGCTTTCGGTAAGGGTTGTCGTCGCCGGCGATGATGCGAGACGAACCTCAACGGTGGTGGCGCGGTGGCTGTCGGAGGAGGCGCCAACGCATTTGAGAAGGAACCCCCAGCCCTAAGGCAGCACGAGGAAAGAGAAGCAGAGGGGGAGGCTTGACGGCGGCGACCGGCTGGACGCTTTGGTCGACGGTGGTCGCTGGCGACCCCTTTGGTGGCGTCGCGGAGGCCGTTCGGTGGGGGCAGCAGCGAGTTTATGGGTGGCGGTGATGAATGCTTCCAGAGCTTTCATCTTTTGGTCTAGAGAGGGAGGGAGAGAACCTGAGTCTCATGAAATGTGCAAATGAGATAGGAAGACAGAACCCCCATTTTTTTTTTCAGTTGCTAGGATTTTGGGCCGGGTCTGGGTCCTTTCTTAAAA
>NW_014542365.1:83567-93477 GCF_000741045.1 Vigna radiata var. radiata | reverse complement strand
ATATATATATATATATATATATATATATATATATATATATATATGAAAACATAATAAAAAAGAAAATAAACAAAAAAACCTTCACCCTATGCACCCCCATTTCCTACCTGCACACCTCCTGTTCTTTCTTGTAGCTTGGGCTCAAGCCCAGTCCGCTTCTACAAAGAAAACAGTTTCCGCACCCCCNCTCTTACTCTTCACCACCCCTTTTCATATGGGCTTGGACCTAATCTGTGTTTAAACAGAAACCCCTTTTTGCACCCCCTTTGCTTCCATTCGCAGCCCCCTTCTCTTTGGGTTCAAACCCATTTTGGCAACCAATCAAAAGATCTCTTCTGCACCCCTATTTCTGCTAAATATCTCACCCCCTTTACACTTGGGTCTTGGCCCAATTTGGTTATCTTTTTATTTTATTTTACTTGTTATTTAGTTTTTTTTTTTGTTTATTTTATCATTTAACTTTTCGTTTTATTTTCACTTTTTTTAGTAATTTACTTATTTATTTTGTTTCTAACTTTTTATTTTATTTTATTTAGTTATTTACCTATTTATTTTATTTTATTTTTTTAAAAATAAATATTCAAATATACTAAAAAATATGTTTAAAGGGTCCACACATGTGTGATCGCACACATCGTCCTTGTGCTGGACACCTTTTCTTCTTTTATAAAAATACCAAAAATATATTTTAAGGGGTCTAGTACATGCGTGATCGCACGCATCGTCCTTGTGCCAGAAAACCTTTTCTTTTCTATAAATAAAAGTTAAAAATATATTTTAAGGGGTCTAGTACATGTGTGATCGCACGCATCGTCCTTGTGCTAGAAAACCCTTTCTTTTCTATAAATAAAAATCAAAAATACGTTTTAAGGGTTCTAGCACATGTGTGATCGCACGCATCGTCCTTGTGCTAGAAAACCCTTTCTTTTCTATAAATAAAAATNAAAAATATNTTTTAAGGNTTCTAGCGCATGTGTGATCGCACGCATCGTCCTTGTGCTAGAAGACCTTTTCTTTTTCTTACATAAAAATTACACAAAATGCCAAAACATCCTTTCTCCAACAAGCAATCAACTTTTCTGCCAGAACTACGTGATCCTTGATTCTCCACCAAAAGTGGAGATACGTAGGAGCAAGGCCAGTCCTTGTCAGGTTCACTTTCCAAAAATCCAAAAAATTTCAAATCTTTTCTCAAACAATTTCTCAAACAATTTCTCAAACAAATTTTCCAAACGGTTTCCCAAAGAACTACGTAACCCTGATTTCTCAGTCCAACTGAGAATACGTAGGAGCAAGGTCAATCCTTGTCGGGCACAAAAAAACACAAAAAATATTTTGTTTTCTTTATAGCTTTATTTTTTAGGGGAAATTAAACATTTTGCAAACCACATTAAATTCACGCATTTGATTAAAGGTACTGCCTTCGGGCAGGCGTTGTAGGGTGCTAATACCTTCCCTACACGTAACCAACTCCCGAACCCAATCTTTGGTTTTCGTGGACCATGCTTTATCACTTTATGGTTTTTCCGTAGTTTTCCAAAATAAACTATGGTGGCGACTCCAAATCTTTTTTCAAACTCGTTCTCCTTTTTGGATTGTCGTCCCGTTGCGATTTTCCAGTTGCGACACCTCCCAATGATCCTCACATTTTTCTTAACCATCAAAAGACCTACACCACAAGTTAACACTACTAAAGCCAAAAGGAGTCCAAGGAAAAAAGCAAGAAAATGTCTAAAATGAACAAAGGCTCTTCAAAAGAAGTTTTACTTTGACAAAACCATGAGTGTTTAGAAGACAATCAAGCAATTAAATGGTAAGAAAGAAAGGTTAGCATAACAAAAGGAGTTACCTAAAGAAAGGCATTAGAATAGATCACAAAAACAAGAAAAAAACTACTAGAAAAACACAAGGTGCTTTTGTTCATTTGCAAGCTAAATGATAACGGTCTAAAAACCGTTATTTTCATGCTTAAATTTGATAGTAAAACACACCCTTTATGGCTTAGAATGAGCTTTAAATCAAGTAAAACACTTAGTTGTGTCTTATGAGAGTCGAAAGTTGGTTTTAGCGATATTATGCTTGTTTCGCATTGTTTTGCAGGGTTTTTAGATGAATTAAAGATGGAAGTGAAGTAAGGTGGACTTAGACCCATGAAAGAAGGAGAAAAATGATGAAAAGAAGGGTCAAGCAAGCCGCTGAGCGCCAGAATGGTTCGCTGAGCGCTCAGAGTGATTAAAGGGAAACCGCTTAGCGGCAAAATTGACCGCTGAGCGGTCATAATGGCTAGAGGCAAACTGCTGAGCGGTCAAATTAGGCGCCTGGGCGGTTGTCTGGTTTTTTAGCTAGATTCTGTATATCTTTCTATTATCTATCTGTTATCTTTTTGGGCTTATATATAGCCCCAGTACGAATTAGAAAGTGATTCTTTTGGCAGAGAGAAACGTCCAGAGCTATTCCACACACCTTGGAGGAGGTTCCTTGGATGCTTAGGCTCCATTCAACCAAGTTTAGGGTTATTTCTTCCATTCTTTCATCATATTTCATCTAGTTTCACCATGCCAATGGTGAACTAAACCCTTTGTTGTTGGGGAACAATGTAATCTTTTGAAACTCTCATATATATATTGAAATTCATATTTATTTCATATGCTTGTCATATACTTGTTTATCAATTGTTGGGTTCTCATCTGTGCTCAATGCTTTTATTGTTTAACTCATTTAGTAAATGTTGTTTGTTTTTATCGATATGGGGACGTACGGTAATGTCATGAACTGGTGGGAAATTCCTTGATTATGCCAATATCGCCTAGGGATAGGGGTAGGACGGTCAATTGTATTTGCTTTAGAATGCATTGCATTATTGGTTACTAGGGGAGGCTAGGGATAACAAGCCGGTAATTAGTAATAGGCTCTTTTCACCAAGGAATTGGGTTAAGGGTAATTAAGAAAGTATGCATGGCAATTAGATAAACAAGTGAATTAAATAAGAAGAGTAGATATATGAGAGTGGATAAGATGAAATTGTAAACCCCAACAGCACCATTCATCCATAGTTTCTCAAAACCAATTGAATCAATTGCATTGCATGTTTATTTTTGTTCTTTTCATATAACCACCAAATTTTATTCTCTTCTCAAGTCTTACAAGATTAGGTTACATGAAAGTTAAGGCCTAAGAGTCTTTTGGGAAAAGAATACTCGGACTTACCCGTTTATATTACTTGATAACGATCTGGTACAATTGCCAGGGACTTAACACTAAACCAAATGGTGCAAAAAGGCAACCTTTTTAGGTCATCATGGCTACTGGAACAGTGGCCAAGGATGTGAGTTTCAGCTCCCAAATCAACATCAAAGTGCTCACACTAAAAGTTGGTTACATATGGTACATGCATATGCTTTTACTTATAACTTTCTGCACAGAACTCCAAATGAAGTGATTCTTTTTTTGTTGGAAACTAGACTCAAAGGGCTTTCATTTGAATATTTTTATGTATTTTTTGGACAACTAGGCTAGATGCAGTTTAAGTTTGAAAATCGACACAGTTTGCTGCCAGAACAAATGATAGATGCAAAGAAAAAAACACAAAAAGACAAGTAAGGAAATACATCAACAACATGGAACAATAAATGATAGATAAGGACCAAAAGACTTAACTCTTGAAGAACCAAAGCTTTGATACCAAATGATGGTGACCTTCTTGGCTAGGTTGGGCCAAAGCTAGGAGTTGTGCATGGAGGGGTGTTTCCTTGGATGAATGGTGCTGAAATGTGGTGGTAAATGGTCGATGATGAGTTAAGGTATGGATGGGGTAGAAGCTCAAAGCCTCTAGGAGATATGATGGTGGTGGTGTAGTGTTTGGTGGCTCCAAGAGAGGTTAAGCCAACTCAAGGAGTAAGGTGACCAGAAGGGCCTCTAGGGTTGTTCTTATCTTGATCAAGGAAGAGTATAGCCATATATTGGCAGCATAACGTTACTTAATCCAAGATGAAATACAAGGGTGGAGACACCTGTATTTATAGGCCAAGGGTGTCTCCTTCTAACCCTAAAAGCATGATCTCCCACCTTTGCTCTCATTGACCAAAAATAAGGCCTTCTAACCTCTCAAATGATGAGAGGACATGTGGCCACTCACAAAACACATTCCTCTCCGTTCCTAGAGTGCCATGTGGCCACTACGAAAAGTAAATCCTCTCTACTCCTAGGGTGCCATGTGACTACCTTTTAAAAAGCAAATCCTCTCCAATGGAAGCATGACACGTGGCACACACTTCCCACTTGGTTTGGATAACTAACTTAAGGAAAATCCTATGCTACTTAGGCCTTAATACAAGTGATGGGTGTCGCGGCCCATACAAATTTGATTGCAATTAGGAATGCAGTATAGCTAGGGAATGACCCCTAGGTCGCCTCTCAAGGACCAAATGTGGTTCGAGTCTCGAGTCTAACACGAAGGGGGGGGGGGGTTGGGTTTGTGAAAGGTTTGCGTGGTGAATGCGGAAAAATTAAAATGAAATTAAAACAGTAAAAACGAAACTGCTACAGTAAATACGAAAATTCACGTTGGAATAGGACAGCTCTGACCTTTGCTCAATGTTTTATCCATAACGTTTTCTACAGAGCTCTAAATGAGATGAGGTTTTATTTCCTGGAAAATAGACTCAAATATCTTTCATTTGACACACAAAACGTAGCATTTGGAGCTCTAAAGGCCTTGACAACATACCCCTCATCAAATCACATAGCTTCTTCTTTCACAAAAAAAAAATAAAAATAAAAATAAAGCAAATAAAGAAAAGGGAGCTTCACTAGCTGGTAACATCCCATCATCCTAGTCTACGCTACTTTCATTTTATAAAAACAAAAGAAAAAAAATTAACGGTGTGCATAAATATATTGCAGCAATGATTGGAAGTAAAGAAATTAATTACCCATTTAGAAGAAAAGAAAGGCAATGAAAAATAATAAAGAACTCTCCAAACGTGTGGCTGCAGCTCCCAAAATTGAAAAACCGTGATTGCAAGTGAAGGATGTAACAGCATGTCCGGTTCTCCATCAATAATAAAGCACCCTTGAGAATACTAATCAGCGTTGCAAGAAAAAAAAAGTGTGTTCTTCATTCTTCAAAATATTCACCCCGTGGCAATAGGAAAACTTTCAAAGCCAAAAACATTACTTTTTTTTTTGCCGAGAGAATGAATGGCAGTAGCCCCCAAGTGTGACGGCTGGTCACAATCCCTAGGACCATGTGTCCTAAAATTGGGGTGGGGTCCACCCTAAAAAAAATAAAACCCTAGGGTGCCAAGTGTCCTACAATATTTGGGCCCTCATAATTTTTTTAACAATGACCCAATGTGTAAAAGTTTGTCCAAAAAGTTTAAACAATTAAGATTACAATACAACTAAATTTAAAATGTCTAAACGAAGAGTCTTGAATTTATTTTGTCTCCTCCAAATGTCCTAAATTGTGTTTCCAAAATTTTCCCTGAAAATAATAATGCAAATAATTAGCTCAGAATATTGAAATTAATTAAAATTAGAATTTCCTGTCAAATTAAGCATAATTAGGAAAAACGGGAAAATACCGGACAATTAAGCACAATTCCCTGATTAATTCTAGCACAATAAACTAAGTGAAATCAATTAAATATCGACTCATCAACAAGCCTTAATCAAACCTACACTACATGGCCAAATACAAGGCCTAAACCTATACTACTTCTTCTTCTTCCATGATGGCCGAAGTGAAAGAGTCTAGGCCTATCTTCTATAGATGTCTACAACTTTTCATGAATGTGCTAGGTCTTGGCATGGGGTATGCCATCAGGAAGGGTCAAAAACTCCCCAAAACGACCTAAAGAACGCCCAAAACGGATATCCAGAACCCCCAAAACTTACAAAATACACAATCTTCCCCGCGTAACTCGCTCTGGCAAGTTCTTCACTCACTCAAGCAAGTGGTTTCATTCTCTCAAGCGAATGGACCATTACAGAACCACAAAAATTAGTTTTCTGGTCCGACCCAACGTTTCCTTTCACAATCCAGACCTCTTAGGCATCCAAAAATCATAATCAATCATCACAGATATAAAAAATATTCAGATACATCATATACTCAACAAATTCATGGTCAAAACTCAAGCACCAATCCTACCCGAGCATACAATCTACCCATAATCCATCTAAATCAAAAAATGCCCAAAAGAGTTCATACATATCAGTCATTCATCAATAATTCAAAAACAAATTTAAATAGCACCATATTCAAGTGAATTTCTCAAAAACTCACCACCAATTTTGCTCAACAAAACACACCTTTAGATCTACCATTTTCCAACACATAAAAGTTTATGAACATCAAAATCTTCCCAATACTTCCCAACACACAATTTTCGTATTTGATACAAAGTGAGTTGAAACTTCCTTGTTTGCCATCCTATTTCACAATCCAATCCATTAAAAACTTCATATATATGTATATCAACATGTTAGCATGAAAATCTACCATCAATCCAACATATATTTAACAATTTCTCATTATAAAGTTCATACCAAAATTTACATATCAAAGTGAGAGTAACAACCCATTAATTCAACTTCTTGAGATCATATAGTCCATTTAATCAAAAACCAATTTCCATACACTTCCCCATAACAAAATCAAGCAAACTGCAATCATACTCATATCCAAGAAATTCTAGAAACAAAGTTTGAGTTAGCTCCCATTACCTCTTGAAGACCACTTTTGAACACTTAAGCTTCTCCTTCCAAGAGAGCAACTCTTCACCTTGCTAGACCAAGTTAGCTTCCACCCTTTGGACACTTAGAATTTTCGTTTGCCTCTACCCAAATAGCTTCTCTGCCTTCCTAAAAACTCCAAACTAGATTTTTGGCTAAAAGGAAGGAGCCTAGACAACCAAGGACCCATATCCATGATGTTTAGTAATAATAATTCAACAATGGACACCATGCCAAACCCTTTTCCAACCCCAAAATCAGGAAGGGATGTCTCTATAGGGTCCCCAAAATATTCCCTCATGAAAAAAATAGTCAGCCCACTCAAAAAGTCGCAACTCGCAAAAAAATACACTTACCGTCACCGTTGGGCGCTACATATTACTACTGAGCAATAGTCCCTCTGACAACAAAACTTTCACGTTTTCTCCAGTCCGGTTGAACCCCTTCCCGAACTCGAAAATATGCATATGAGTACTTGAATCGAAGATTTTTGAGTATAAAATTCAATGGAAAAAGAATCAACCAAAAATTTAAAATTTATAAAATGTTATAAATGAAATAGTAAACCATGTCAAAGTTGACAACATTACAATTCACACTATAACTTTATCTTTTCTTACAACTTGAAAAATTGTGAGAGAGAAGAATAGGATAAATTGACATACCATTGTCTACTAGCCTATTCCAATCCATAAAGAGATTTGTGGAGAAGACAAACCTAGATTTTACCTGGGGCTGTGATCCTTGGTAGCAACTCCATATAAACCACAAAAAAGAAGGGATTTACCGACGACTAAAAGCCCTCGATAATGACAAAATGTCGTCGGTAAACGCACCTTATCGACGGCTCAAAAGCCATATGTAATTTGCTAGTCGGAAACCTTACCGACGGCCTCATGGCCTTAGGTATTACCGACGGTCTTAAAGCCCTTTATAATACTGAAGGCCATGAGGCCGTCGGTATTACCGAGGGGCGGAACCCCTCAGTAACGCTTTCCTAAAGTGTGTGGGTTTAACGACGACCTGGAGGCTGTCGGTAATTTAGACAGTCTGTAGCGATGACTTTATGGTATGAAATAAATTTTTCACTCTTTTGACTCAAGGAATTTTGTTTTCCAGGAAAACCAGTTTTTCTTCTTAGCCCAACCACATTACAAGCCTTGAAAAGACCTTGTGATGATAACTTGCTTGTGAATATGTTTGATGTGTTTAAATGAAGGGCAAAGTTGATTTATGTGACATTGTGATAGTAAAGAGAAAGAGACACCGACATCTCACTATACACCTTTGAGCTTGAGTGAAACACTTTCTTTGGTAAGGAATGGTTCCATGCATTATAGGTTAACATTCTGCTTGTTTGTTGATCACTCATAAGGTCTCTGCATCTGTTGTGTACTAGTTGTTATGTGAGCACCATAGTTGAAGCTTGGTTGACTAAGACATCATTATATCTTGACTGATCTTTCCATGATGAACATACATGAGTGATTTACTAGTCTTAGAAGAAAATGATTTTTGATGTGCTTGACCATTGTAGTACAACTATTTTGTTTAAGGTAAGATACATTTTTCTTAAGGGCAAGCAAAGTTTCAAGTTTGGGGTTGTGATAACGGTTGAATATACTGTATCTATGATGCAATTTGGATATTGTTAAGGCTCTGGCAAGTGTACCAGATCGTATCAAGTAATATTAAAACGGTAATTCCGAGTATCGTCTCCCAAAGGACTCTTAGGCCTAAACGTTCATGTGATGATTTGAAATCATAAGACTTGAATAAATGACAATTTGAGTTGTAAATGCAAAACTAAAAATAAAATGCATGCAAAGGTTGATCAATTAACAGTTGAAAGATATGAATGAATGATGTTGTTGGGGTTTATGGTTTCATCCTAATCCACTCTCAAATATCTACTATTCTTACTAAATTCGACTTTGTTATCAATGTTCATGCTGTTGGAAAACAGGTAGGCTTCTTTTTACACCAAGAGGGGGGGGTGAATTGGTGTTTTATAAAAAACAAAATCTTTTCGCAGTCTTGAAAACAAAGTATTAAACTTTTTAAACTTTCTTGAAACGCAAATAATGAAAATTTGTATGCAGTAGAAAAACGTAGTTGACTACGCTAGAAGTAAAGTCGACTGTAAAGTAAAAATGCAGGGATAGAGAAAATCAAACACTGGTTTTTATACTGGTTCGGCCAACAATGCCTACATCCAGTGTCCTTCCAACCCAGGAAGTAAATGCACTATAATGGTTGCGGTTTTTACAATAAGGAATTTATAGAAGACCTCCACGTCAAAAATATAAATCTCCTCTCTAACCCTTAACCAAAATATAGGCAACAAAAAACAGCAAGACTTGCAACAAGATGTCCCCTCTCCTGCAATATGCCAACCACCACTTTGAACAATCCTCAAAGTGAACCAGACTCCACGAGTCTATCCCCTATAATCACAACAGGTCCAATATAGCAGTCTTCAAGGATGCCAAGCCAAAATCTTGATCAAACAGAAACACCTTCACTATGTAGAATATGATCAAGCAATGTGTGCGCGATCAGTCTCCCTTTTGAATCTCTTTCAAGAAAGATCACCACCGTCTTCTTGGAGAATTCTGGGAGCTCTAGAAACCAAAGATATCAATATGAAAAAGAAATGAAATTGTTAGATTGTTAACGGATTGACAAGCGTACCAAATAGTATCAAGTAATAATAAATGGTAAGTCTAAGTATCGTTTTCCCAAGAGACTCGAAAGGCCTTATCATTCGCGTGAATTAAATACGTAAGACTTGAAAATAAAAATTAATTAATTGGGTATGAGAACAAAATATAAACATGCAAAAGAGATTGATTCAATTGACGAGAAGAAAACAATGGATGAATGGAGTTGTTGAGGGTTTACAATTTCATCTTATCCGCTCTCTCTTATTTACTCCTCTTGAATTATTAGCTTGATTAATTAATTGTCATGCAATTTTCTTACCCTACCCTTAACCCGATCCCTTGGCGAAAAGAGCCTATTACTAATTACTGGCTTGCTATCCCTAGCCTCCCCTAGCAATTAATAAAGCATTATAGAGCAGAAGTCAAAAACAATTGATCGTCCTACCCCTATCCCTAGGTGGTATTGCTTAATCAAGGAATTACTCACCAGTTCATGACATTACTAT
>NW_014542365.1:78502-83402 GCF_000741045.1 Vigna radiata var. radiata | reverse complement strand
TTTCCCCCAACAACAATAGGGTTTAGTTCACCATTGTCATGGTGAAACTAGATGAAAAATGGAAAAGCAAACCCTCGAAAAGATGAAAGGGAGCCTAAGCATCCAAGAGATCCTCTCCAGAGAGTGAAAATTAGGTCTGGCCGCCCCCTTCTGTCAAAAGAATGCATCTAAACTTGCACTAGGGCTATTTATAGGTGAGGAGTGCAGCAGAAAACAGGCCCAAGCCCAGCAGACAACCGCCCGGCGGAACAAGTATGGTGCCTGGCGATTTCCCTTAAATCGCACTACCGCCCGGCGGCAGGGGTCTACCGCTCGACGGTTTGCCTCTAATCGCAAATCTGCCCAGCGCCCACGCCAGGTGCCTACTCCTCGCCCTGGACCGCCCGACAATGGAATTTGCCACCGGGCGGTGCGTCGACTCTTCAATTCTTCAATTTTCTTCTCTTTTCTTGAGTCTACGACCTTTATCTTCAATCCATTCTTCACTTTCTCAAAAATGCTACAAAACATTGCAAAACAAGCATAAGATCGCGAAAAATAGCTTTTGACTCTCTACCGACTCATTTATTGAGTTTTGCTTGATTCTAAGCTCATTCTAAGTAGTAAAGGGCGTAATTTGGTTTAAAATGACATATGAAAATAACTGTTTTTCAACCTTCATCAACACCCCAAACTTAGAACTTTGCTTGTCCTCAAGCAAATAAAACAAAACAACGAACAAAACAAAGCTTGGCTTTCTACTATTTCATCCAATGATTCAACACTCCTAAAGTACATGACGAACACTACTCAAACTCAAATCTTCAGTGAAATGAAATTAAGATGCATGCATGCTTTCAATCCTGAGATTGCACAACAGAGGTTACACATTATGAATGGCCAATCCACTAAGCAAAAATGCACTCATGAAAATTAACAGTTCATACCAAGCAAGTGTTTGACTCAACCACTCAAGTGTTTAGGGTAACACTCAAACTCTCTATCATTCACAAGTCACAAGAAATAAAATTGCCATTGATCTCAAACAATCAATATCTTTGCATGCAAATGCCATCAAAATGACTTTTCCAAGGCTTGTAATGAGGTTGGGCTAACAAGAAGAATTGGTTTTTCTGGAATGCAAAGTCCTTGAATCAAGAGAGCTATAATAATATTCATGATTTAAGCACAACTCTCTTCCTCACCAATCTCACTCATTCCCAACTTTTTCCCTTTTTCTTTTTCATTGAGCTCATTTTTATGTTCTTCTTCTTTTCTTTTCTTTTTCTCATGAATTTTTCTTTTCACAATATTTGAGCTCAATGCTTTTCACTTGCCTTTCAATTTCCCCATGCAACCCCAAACTTGAACCTTTTCATCGGATACAATTAAGCTCATCCCAACTCAAGGTAAAGAATTTCAAGACAAGGGTTCACAACCTGTTTAAGGCTAAGGTTCAAAAAGGGTATAATATTTTCAAGCAATTTGGGTGAAAATTTGGCTAGAGAAGGGTTTTCAAAAATGGCCTTGATCATATGACATTCACATGCAATTCAATCAATCATCAAGATTAAGGCAATATCATTCATGTTTTCCTGTGAACAAAGCATACAACAATAAAAACTCTGGAGCTCAATACCTCACACAACATGCTTTCTCACACAAAAGCCATTCATACACCCTGCTTAGCATCATAACCACAATCATAATTCATCACACATCTATTTCACTGGATATTAACACACAACACAGCTCAATTATCTTCCACATCAAATAATCATCAAATAGTTCCATCATGTACATCAGTCAGTCAAAGATTTTCAGAAAAAGTATTCAAGCCAAGAGTACACACTGAAATTAAAATTCAACCTATTCTAGAAATTTAAAAAGTAAAAGTAAAAGACAGAAAACTAGGTTGCCTCCTAGTAGCGCTTGTTTAACGTCACGAGCCTGACCCAAACCTGTTTAGCACTTGTTAGTAAGTGCAATTCCTTCCAACACCCATCAGTAGGTGTGCCTTCCTGGAATCCTTCAGTGGATTTAAAAATTTTTAGCATCCCTTAGTAGATGCTACCCAAAAATTGTTCCAAAAATTCAAAATTTACAAGTTCCAATGAAAGAAAAAATGAAAATAATTGAAAATGAAATTTTTTCTAAAAATACAAAAATGATTTCCAGCAAATCAATTCTTTTTCTTCACTTTGGGATCCTCATCATCCCACCGGCTCAATTTTCTTCTGTCCACCCTCTTGACCTATCTGCTATATGGTGCTTCAATTTCCACATCCCCTTTTTCTTTCAGCTCCTTTACTATCCACTCCTTCCTTTTATATTTCACTTTACTTCCCCGTCGAAGTGTTTCTTCTCTTGCTTTTGGGTAAATGATTCTCCTGCTTTTATTCACTAGTGCCTGCAAAACATTACAACTATCAGAATGATTAATATCCGACGTGCTCTCTTCTTGTTCGGCTTCACTCTCCTGCTCCTCACGTTTGGGTCTTTTCATCACTTTGATCTTCTTTTCATTGTACCCAGTATAAAGAAACAGGTGATCTATGTCCCTCATCATTATTCGCCCATCATAAACACTAATAAGCATCTTCGAAGTTTCCATGAAGGGCCTTCCCAAAATCACAGGAAACTCATCATCAGTTTCCATATCCATGACAATGAAGTCTGCCANGAATTCAAGCTGTTCCACTCGTACAATAACATCTTCTGCCATTCCCACCGGTATTTTTACCGAACCATCAGCCATTGTCACAGTAAGATCAGACGGTTTCAACACAATCCCTCTTATTTTTTTCAGGAAATCTGTGGGAATCATATTAATGCTAGATCTCGAGTCTATCATGGCTTCCACATCAAAATCATTCAAGGCACATGATAATGTTACACATCCCGGATCTTTTACCTTAAGTGGATGATCCCTCTTTAAAGGTTGAACAACAACATCCTCCTCTTCATCGGTGAGTTCAGTTTCTTCTTCAAGACTGAAATTGATTCTTTCAACATAGGGAGGAGTTTGCAGATTTACTTCAGGTACCATAGTCACTTGATTGAAGATCTCTCGAAATCTCCCATCATGATTGTTTTCAACTCGCATCTTTTCTTTACCTCCACTAACGTTGAGCTCACTAGCCTCTTCTATTTCCTAGCTTTCCTTTCTTTCCTCAGCACCTACCATCTCTTTGTCTCTGTCTTCGCTACTCCCCTTATTGACTAGATTATCCTCAGCCTTCTTTTTTTTTCTTACTATAACAACTCTGCATTCTTCTTTAGGGTTAACATCAGTGCTAGCCTGAAATTGGTGCTTCTCGGTGGTTTCGATCCTTTTCGACAGCTGGCTAATCTGTGACTCCAATGATTTAAAGCTTGCTTGATTACTATTTAACTGGGATTCATAAATTTTAAAGAATTTATCAAATCTCCCACTTAACTCTCTGACTGTCTCAGTTAAACTATTCACTTGCTGCCATAAGCGAGAGGGTTGTTGCTGTCGGAAATTGCCCACTTGTCCAGATGGATTATTCTGGCTCGGCCCAATACTTGGGTGATTTTTCCAACCTTGGCTAGAATTGCCTTGGTTGAAATTGCCTTGCATATATTGAAATTGGGCTCCCATGTAATTAACATCCTGCTGCATCTCCTCAGTGAAAGCACATTGACCATTGATATGGTCACCACCGCATAAGTCACAAAGTTGCTGTGTCTGAGAAATATTTTTGATTCCCCTAGGAAGTTCGGAGAGGACCTTTGTTAACTTGTCTAATTTTTGGCTGAGAAGGTGGTTCTGAGCAGCATCTTCAGAAGGAAGATGTAGGAGTCCTCCTTTTTGTATGCCCCTCTCACTCTGTGACACTTCGTTTAAGGCCATCTCTTCAATCAAGTCATACGCCTCGTCTTCCGTTTTTATATTGATACTACCTCCAACTGAGGCATCTAACATCATCTTGGAATGAGCACGTAAACCTCCAAGGAAAGCAAGTAAGTATGAAGTCTTATCGAACCCATGAACTGGGGTCGCCGTCAATAAACCTTTAAATCTGTCCCATGCTTGCCCGAGAGTTTCCTCCACCCCTTGCTTGAACGAAGAGATCTCCAGCTTCCCTTGATCAATTTTTGGAATTGGAAAGAATTTAGTAACAAATTGCTGTGCCACAACCTCCCAAGTCCTGAAAGTTCCTTCAGGGAAAGAATTCAACCAATCCTTTGCGTTTTCTCCAAGAGAGAAAGGAAACAAACTGAGTCTCACTCTGTCATCCGACACTCCGTGTATCTTGACAGTGTTGCAAATCTCACCAAAGATGGTCAAATGCTTATACAGATTCTCATTCGACAACCCATGGAATTGATTATTCTGGACTAATTGGATGAGCGCAAGACTCATCACCATGCTGGTTGCATTATCAGCTGGAACTGCTATACTGTTGAAGTTCAAGGGACCTACTGCGTTTGCTGCATCCCCCAATGTACGTCTAGGAGGAGGTTGATTAGCCATCTCCTCAAAATCTGGTGCAGAAATCTCACGAGAAGACTGCAAAAATGCTTCAGGAGAAAGAGATCTCTCACGTGAAGGACGTCTCTTTCTCCTCCCTTTTGGTAAACCTTCTAAGAGAGGTTGCTGGTCTTTTCTGCTTCTAGTATGGATTGCTTCCTGCATGCACAAGAAACAAACCCTAAAAGCACTTTTACAGAAAAATAAAATAAAACGCAATTGAACAAAAATAAAACAAAGATAATTACAACCAAGTAAAATTCAGTCAATCCGCACTACTAGAAAAAGTAAACCTCGAGTCCCCGGCAACGGCGCCAAAAACTTGTTAACGGATTGGCAAGCGTACCAAATCGTATCAAGTAATAATAAATGGTAAGTCCAAGTATCGTTTTCCCAAGAGACTCGAAAGGCCTTATCGTTCGC
>NW_014542365.1:69800-78132 GCF_000741045.1 Vigna radiata var. radiata | reverse complement strand
CAAGAAATTACTCACCAGTTCATGACATTATTGTACGTCCCCGTATCAATAAAGACAAACAACAGTTATCGAATGAGTTAAACGATAAAAGCATTAAGCACAAATGAGAACCCAACAATTAACAATCAAAGCATATGGAAACCATATAAATAAACAAGAGTTTCAATAAAAGAGAGTATCGAAAGATTACATTGTTTCCCCCAACAACAATAGGGTTTAGTTCACCATGTTCATGGTGAAACTAGATGAAAAATGGATGAAGAATGGAAAAGCAAACCTTAGAAAAGATGAAAAGGAGCCTAAGAATCCAAGAGATCCTCTCCAGAGAGTGAAAATTAGGTCTGGCCGCCCCCTTCTGTCAAAAGAATGCATCTAAACTCGCACTAGGGCTATTTATAGGTGAGGAGCGCAACAGAAAACAGGCTCAAGCCCAGCAGACAACCGCCCGGCAGAACAAGTGTGGCGCCCGACGGTTTCCCTCAAATCGCACTACCGCCCGGCGGCAGGGGTCTACCGCCCGTTGGTTTGTCTCTAATCGTAAATCTGCCCAGCGCCCACGTCAGGTGCCTACTCCTCGCCCTGGACCGCCCGACGGTGGAATTTGCCGCCGGGCGGTGCGCCGACTCTTCAATTCTTCAATTTTCTTCTCTTTTATTGAGTCTACGACCTTTATCTTCAATCCATTCTTCACTTTGTCAAAAATGCTACAAAACAATGCAAAACAAGCATAATATCGCTAAAAATAGCTTTTGACTCTCTACCGACTCATTTATTGAGTTTTGCTTGATTCTAAGCTCATTCTAAGTAATAAAGGGCGTAATTTGGTCTAAAATTACATATGAAAATAACCGTTTTTCAACCTTCATCATAGATCATTAAAAGTCTATGAACAGATTCGTGTTTAGACTATTTATAGTTTTTGTTTAGGAGACAGTCTCTTAGTCGAATATGCTACTAATACAGTCGACTGAGTTATGACAGTTATAACAGTTCAGTCTAACTGGTAGCATACAGTCAACCAAAATAAAAACTCATTTAATACATTTGACCAAACAATAAATGGTCAACTAACTTTTGAAAATATAGCCGTTATAGTGCAAGAGCATATCAGAATTTCAAAACAGATAACTAATACAGTCGAATATGTGGCGCACATAGTCGACTTCAACATGTAAAAACATTTTGAAATTCTTTCCTTCTCAAAATCTCACGAAGCACTGATTCTTAAAATCTGTACAAAGATTTTAACATAGTCGAATCTATTAATAATGGAGTCGACTATACTACTGCTTTGTCACACAATTATAAGTTCATAAAAGTGCTTGTGGTTTTCATGCTTTAAAACATGTGCAATTCATCCAGAAAAGATGTAACAAGTACAAGCTTAATATATATGCATTTCAAACATCAATACAACATATAAACATGTTCAACAAATATATCAATCAATCAGCATAAGAACATGTAACACAACAACAACATATGCGTGTTATTAAGCAATGTTTTGTCATCATAAAAAACTAGAGTGATATAGATATTGTGTTGTCAAAAATCTCAACAATCTCCCCGGTTTTAGATGATGCACAACCATGATTAATAACCAACCATGTTTGCACAACCAGAAACAAAACAGAGTAACAGAAGATAT
Organism: Vigna radiata var. radiata; assembly: GCF_000741045.1. Classification (NCBI taxonomy): domain Eukaryota; kingdom Viridiplantae; phylum Streptophyta; class Magnoliopsida; order Fabales; family Fabaceae; genus Vigna; species Vigna radiata. The sequence continues at coordinate 76,484 of NW_014542365.1, read as the reverse complement.
CATAGTTCAAATACTCTGCAAGTAACATAATGAGACAACAAAATATCAAGCAGATATGAGACAGAATGAACATTCTCCCCCTTTCATAAAGCTTTCATAAAATCTCTCCCCCTTTGTGCATTAATAAAAAAGGAATGCTCTAGATATTCATGCTGATATTCAAACATAGATGCATAAAAAAACATATGCAATTTCTCAAAGTGCAATGATGCTCCCCCTATCACATTTAATCACATGTAAATGATAACTCCCCTTGAAATGCAGGCATGTGAAGAATAATGTGTAAGATGTAATACTCCCCCTGCCATTATGCATATCAAAAATAGATCAGATGCACAATGCAGTACATAATCAAAGTATGCACACAGTATAGCACAGAGTTGTATCAAAGATAAGATATGAAACAATTCAGTCATGCAATGATACAATCATAAACAATCTCACAATATTATCTCAGTCAAGATAAGCACAATCAATTCAGATCAAAGATAAAATAATCAATCAACAAAAGAAAACCAAATTCCAGAATCGGAGTTTATAACCCTGTTAAGATGCAGTTGATTGGATTATTTTCTCAGTCGAATACACTGCTTCCAAAAGTTGTTTAATTCCACTTGTAGTTTCCAAAGCAATGTTCTTCCTGCAAAACCTTTCAAAGATCTTCTACAGATCAAACATTTTAGTTATGCAGTAAATATAATAAAAAATAATAGAAGTCAATATGTAAAGATGTGAAACAAATCAAGCATAATCGACTTCTAACATATCACAGTCGAATTAGTCATTACTTTATGCTACTATCATTTAGAATTCCTAGTTCATTTCGAATTGTGAAGAATCTCTCTCTGTTCAAAGGCTTTGTAAAAATGTCAGCCCATTGATGCAAGGTATCGACATACTCAATCTTGATTTCACCCTTAAGGATGTGATCTCGAATGAAGTGATGCCTTATTTCAACGTGCTTAGTTTTCGAATGTAAAACAAGATTCTTTGTCAAGTTTATGGCACTAATGCTATCACATTTTAAAGGAATGTTATCTAGTTTTATACCATAATCCTCTAGTTGACTCTTGATCCAGAGAGATTATGCACAACAGCTTCCAACTGCTATGTACTCAGGTTCTGTGGTGGATAAAGCCACACATGCTTGTTTCTTTGAATGCCAAGAGATCAGTGAAGATCCAAGTAAGTGACATGTGCCACTGGTTCTTTTTCTGTCTAGTTTGCAACCTCCAAAATCAGAATCACTGTAACCATTTAGAAAAATGTTTGTACCATTTGGATACCATAGTCCAAGGCCTTTGGTTCCTTTGAGGTATTTCAAAATTCTTTTTACAGCTGTTAGGTGTGATTCTTTAGGTGAAGATCGAAATCTAGCACAAAGACATACACTGTGCATTATGTCAGGCCTACTTGCAATAAGGTAAAGTAAGGATCCAATCATACCTCGATACATTTTCTGGTCAACACATTTTCCAGCCTCATCAAGATCCAAATAACAATTGGTTGCCATAGGAGTTGCAGCCTCCTTGCAGTCCAACATTTTAAATTTCTTCAATAAATCACTGCAGTATTTGGATTGGTGAATGAAAATTCCATCTTTAGTTTGCTTAACTTGTAGACCAAGAAAGTATGTCAGTTCTCCCATCATGGAAATTTCAAATTCGTCCGGAATAATCTTTGCAAATTCTTTGTAAAGCATAAAGTTAGTTGAACCAAAAATAATATCATCAACATATATTTGGACATATAGTTTATCCTTATTTGAACTTTTGATGAACAATGTTGAATCAACTTTGCCTCTTGAGAATCCTTTCTTTATAAGAAATTCACTTAAACGTTTACACCAAGATCTTGGAGCTTGCTTCAACCATATAGAGTTTTTCTCAGTTTGTATACATGATCAGGATGTTCAAAGTCTTCAAATCCTAGTGACTGTTCTACATAAACTTCTTCCTTAATATACCCATTTAAGAAATCGCTCTTGACATCCATCTGATATAATCTGAATTTCATTGTAGATGCAATAGCAAGAAGTATCCTTATAGCTTCCAGTTTAGCTACAAGAGCATATGTCTCGTTATAGTCAATTCCTTCTTCTTGGTAGTAGCCTTTAGCCACTAATCTTGCCTTGTTCTTTATGATCTCACCAAAATCATCCATTTTGTTTCAAAAAACCTACTTTGTACCTATAACTTGCAGGTCAGGTCTTCTAGGTAAAAGTTCCCATACATTATTTCTCCTGAATTGGTTCAACTCTTCTTGCATTGCCATCATCCAATTTTCATCATTTGGTGCTTCTTCTACCTTCTTTGGCTCAATTTTGGATACATAGGCAACATTCATGCAGAATTGATTTAATTGCCTTCTTGTGGATACTCCTCTTGAGATGTCACCAATAATATTGTCCGTAGAAACATTTCTTGGTACTTTCCATTCTTTAGTCAATTCTATTCTAGGAGAGTCGACTTATTCATTACCGTTTTCCTTGTCAGTGGATTCTTCAGGAATTTCTTCTTCTTCAGTTGGATTTTCATCTTCTTCAGCTAAATCCTTGACTTGTTCAGAACAATTAGGAGCCATGATGAACTCATCAAATGCAACATGAATAGATTCTTCGACATTCATAGTCCTTTTATTATATACTTGGTAAGCTTTGCTGTTTAATGAATACCCTATGAAGATAGCTTCATCTGCTTTGGAGTAAAACTTGCCGAGGTTCTCTTTACCGTTATTCAACACAAAACATTTTCTTCCAAAGATTCTCAAATGTGAAATGCTTGACTTTCTTCCTCTCAGCAATTCATAGGGAGTCAACTTTAATATTGACCTTATGATAGTTCTGTTCAGCACATAGTATGCAGTACTTACAACATCTGCCAAAAAATATTTTGGCATATCTCTTTCATTTAGCATAGACCTTGCCAGTTCCTCAAGGGCTCTATTTTTCCTTTCAACAACTGCATTTTACTATTAAATTCTAGGTGCTAAGAAGTTATGAGCAATTCCCATTTCAGCTAGATAATCATCAAAGTCTTTGTTTTGGAATTCTCCTCCTTGATCAATTATGATAATATTCATTTTGAGATCCATCTCATTTTGAACAACAGCAGCAAAGCGTTTGAAAACTTTGAGTGCGTCATTTTTGGCTGCAATGAAGTAGGTCTTAGTATACCGTGAGTAGTCATCAACAATGACTAGTCCATATGAATTTCCTCCGAGACTTTTTGTTCTTGATGGTCCAAACAGATCCATGTGGAGTAATTGCAGAGGTTTCCTGGTTGACATCTCTCTTTTACTCTTGAAAGGTTGTTTGGTCTGCTTCCCCTTTTGGCATGAATCACATAATCTGTCTGCAGTATAACGAATTTTGGGCAAATCATTTACTAGATTCTTGGAGACTAGTTTGTTTAGTTGATTCATATTGATTTGAGCGAGTCTCTTGTGCCATAACCAAGCATCTTCTTCTTTAGTCATCAGACACACAACAGAATCGAATGAGTTGTCTGTGAAGTCAATTACATAGATATTGCTCAATCTTTTTCCCACCGGTACTAACTAATTTGTTGTCCCGTTGCTGATCAAACAGTATTTCGGCTCAAATGTGATCTTTAGACCTTTGTTGCAAAACTGACCGATGCTAAGTAGATTGTGTTTTAACCCTTCAACAAGTAAGACATTTTTAATTTCATTGGATGAAGGTGTTTCTATTTTACCTATGCCAACAATTCTCCCTTTGTTATTATCACCATACGTGACATGACCAGCAACTTTGTAGGAGGTATCAGAGAACTTTGTGGGATCTCCAGTCATGTGTCTCGAGCACCCACTATCAAGATACCACGTAGAACTTTTGGACAATTGTTTCAGATCAGCTTTGACAATTTTGGATTTTGCCATCATAGTCAACTCTTCTTTATTCTTGCCTTTCTAGATACCAATTGCATAACTTTGTTTATCCTTCTTTCTCAGAAACCTTGTGAATCTGTTATATGACAAAATTGATCTTTGTGTTTCTGGACAAGGTTCTCCATCTTGAATTGCCTTGCGTTGCATGTTTCCTGTTGATAACGGTCTAAAAATCGTTATTTTCATACTTAATTTTTATATTAAAACACACCCTTTATGGCTTAGAATGAGCTTAAAATCAAGTAAAACACTTAGTTGTGTCTTGTGAGAGTCAAAAGTTGGTTTTAGAGATATTATGCTTGTTTTTACATTGTTTTGCAGGGTTTTAAGGTGAATTGAAGATGGAAGAAAAGTAAGGTGGACTTAGACCCATGAAAGAAGGAGAAAAATGATGAAAAGAAGGGTCAAGTGAACCGCTGAGCGCCAGAATGGACCGCTGAGCGCCAGAATGGACCGCTAAGCATCCAGAGCGATTAGAGGGAAACTGCTCAGCGGCAAAACTGACCGCTGAGCGGTCAAAGCGGCTAAAGGAAAACCGCTGAGCGGTGAACTTAGGCGCCTGGGCGGGTCTCTGTTTTTATTAGCTAGATTCTGTAATCTTTCTGTTATCTTTTTGGGCTTATATATATAGCCCGAATGCGAATCAAAACATATTCTTTTGGCAGAGAGAAACATCCAGAGCTATTCCAGACACCTTGGAAGAGGTTCCTTGGATGCTTAGGCTCCAATCTACCAAGTTTAGGGTTATTTCTTCCATTCTTTCATCATATTTCATCTAGTTTCACCATGATTATAGTGAACTAAACCCTAGGTTGTTGGGGAATAATGTAATCTTTTGAAACTCTCATATATCCAAATTCTTATTTATTTTAAATGCTTGCATATGCTTGATTTATCAATTGTTGGGTTCTTCACCTTTGCTTAATGCTTTTATCGTTTAACTCATTCGGTAAATGTTGTTTGTCTTTATTGATACGGGGACGTACAGTAATGTCATGAAATGGTGTTGAATTCCTTGATTATGTAATACCACCTAGGGATAGGGGTAGGACGATCAATTGTATTTTGCTTCCACTTATCATGCATTATTAATTACTAGGGGAGGCTAGGGATAGCAAGCCGGTAATTAGTAATAGGCTCTTTTCATCAAGGGATTGGGTTAAAGGTAGACAAAGAAAGTTTGCATGACAATATTATAAATAAGCTAATTAAATAAGAAGAGTAGATATATGAGGGTGGATAAGATGAAATTGTAAACCCCAACAACTCCATTCATCCATAGTTTCTTAAAGCCAATTGAATAACTGCATTTGCATGTTTACTTTTGTTCTTTGCATTAACACCTCAACTTAATTCTTTTCTCAAGTCTTATGCGATTTGTTTACATGAAAAGTAAGGCCTAAGAGTCCTTCGGGAAACAATACTTGGACTTATCCATTTATATTACTTGATAACGATCTGGTACACTTGCCAGGTACTTAACACCTGTTTCAAAGGATACATAGAAACCATCAGTTACAGACTTTGACTTCTTATTACAGGGTGCAAACACAAAATCAATTTTGAAATCATAAATCCTTTTAGAATGCAAAACAGAAGCCATCCCCAGGTTTATAGTCGAATCAACGAAAAATAGAGTCCACTAGTTTTTCAAATATCTTATGAAAACCAGCTCTGGTGCCAATTTTTGGAAAACAGGTAGGCTTCTTTTTACACCAAGAGGGGGGGGGGGGGTGAATTGGTGTTTTATCAAAAACAAAATCTTTTCGCAATCTTGAAAACAAAGTATTAAACTTTTCAAACTTTCTTGAAATGTAAGTAATGAAAATTTGTATGCAGCGGAAAAACGTAGTTGACTGCGCTAGAAGTAAATTCGACTATAAAGTAAAAGTGCAGGGATAGAGAAAATCAAACATTGGTTTTTATACTGGTTTGGCCAATAATGCATACATCTAGTGTCCTTCTAACCCATGAAGCAAATGCACTATAATGGTTGCGGTTTTTACAACAAGGATTTTATAGAAGACCTCCACGTCAAAAATATAAATCTCCTCTCTAACCCTTAACCAAAATATAGGCAACAAAAAACAGCAAGACTTGCAGCAAGATGTCCCCTCTCCTGCAATCTGCCAACCACCACTTTGAACAATCCTCAAAGTGAACCAGACTCCACGAGTCTATCCCCTATAATCACAACAGGTCCAATACAACAGTCTTCAAGGATGCCAAGCCAAAATCTTGATCAAACAGAAACACCTTCATTGTGCAGAATATGATCAAGCAATGTGTGCGTAGTCAGTCTCCCTTTTGAATCTCTTTCAAGAAAGATCACCATCGTCTTCTTGGAGAATTCTTGGAGCTCTAGAATCTAGAGATATCAATTTGAAACAAAAATGAAATTGTTAGATCATCAAAAGTCTCTGAACAAATTTGTGTTTAGACTATTTATAGTTTTCTGTTTAACAGATAGTCTCTGAGTCGAATATTCTATTAATATAGTCGATTGAGTTATGAACGTTATAACAGTTCAGTCTAACTGGTAGCATACAGTCAACCAAAATAAAAACTCATATAATACTTTCAACACCCAATTTCGTCCGGGTGACTAAATAATAGGACTTGATTTTTATTGTTGTCTTATTTCATTTTTTATTATTTTTTTATTCTTAATTTTATTTTTCTATTTTGTTTAGCCTTGTAAAAAAAAAGTAAAAAAGAAGAAAAGAAAAATAATTGCAAACAAAAAGAAAAAAAAAGAGAAAAAAAAGCAAAAAA
>NW_014542365.1:64832-68609 GCF_000741045.1 Vigna radiata var. radiata | reverse complement strand
TACTATTTTCATACTATAAAAACTACAAAAATGAAAAAGAACAAAATAAAAATATATAAAGTATTAAAACAATTATTTTAAAAGGTTTAAGCACACGTGCGACCATTCTGTCTGCCTTGTGCTAAAAACCTTTTTCTTCTTCTTTCAAAAAATTAACAAAAAATAATTTTAAAAGGTTTAAGCACACGTGCGACCATTCTGTCTGCGTTGTGCTAAAAACCTTTTTCGTCTTCTTCTTTAAAAAAATTAACAAAAATTTATTTTAAAAGGTTTAAGCACACGTGTGACCATTCTGTCTGCCTTGTGCTAAAAACCTTTTTCTTCTTCTTTCAAAAGGTTAACAAAAATTTATTTTAAAAGGTTTAAGCACACGTGCGACCATTCTGTCTGCCTTGTGCTAAAAACCTTCTTCTTCTCCTTTCAAAAAAATTAACCAAAAAATATTTTAAAAGGTTTAAGCACACGTGCGACCATTCTATCTGTCTTGTGCTAAAAAACCTTTTTCTTCTTCTTCCTTCAAGAAAAAAATCAACAAAAATTTATTTTAAAAGGTTTAAGCACACGTGCGACCATTCTGTCTGCCTTGTGTTGAAAACCTTTTCTCTTTCTTATATATAAAGTACCAAAAATATAAAAATCTTCAAACACTAAAAACATCTTCCAACGAACAATCTTTCATCTAGAACTACGTAACCCTGATTTCTCATTTTGAGAATACTTAGGAGCAAGGTCAATCCTTGTCGGGCACAAAAAATAAAAAAAAAATTTTCGTTTCTTTAGAATTTTATGTTTAGGGATAATTAAACATTTTGAAAAACCACATCAAGTTTGCGCATGTAATTAAAGGTACTGCCTTCGGGCTGGCGTTGTAGGGTGCTAATACCTTCCCTACACGTAACCGACTCCCAAACCCAATCTTTGGTTTTCGTGGACCGTGCTTTATCATTTTATGGTTTTTTCGTAGTTTTCCAGAATAAAACTGTGGTGGCGACTCCAACTCTTTTTCTAAACTTTTTTTCTTTTTGGATCGTCGTCCCGTCGCGATTCTGGTTGCGACAGATGGCGACTTCATTGGGGACTTTGAGAGTCAGGCCATTTAATTAGATACGTAAATTCGATGTGGTTTTGCTTAATGTTTTTCTTCCCCTTTTTCTTTATCTATGTTTGATGTTTGAAATAATTGTTGTATATTGAACCCTAGGGTAGAAAACATGTCTATATTTGCCTGGGACTTTTCTGGTTGTTTTGCAGGTGAGGGTTCGGGGTATGCATATTCATCCTCCCTTCACACACACATTATGCATATCATGAGTGAGGCCCTATACCCGGGTCTGAGCAAAGCTTAGAGTTAGAGGGGTTGTGTAGCGGTGCCACTTGCGCCATACTGCCTGTTTGGCTATCGTGTGAACCCCAACTAGAGTCTGTTCTCTTCATTTGTCTCTCTGCATCTAGTTGATTACTCGACTGTTGTGGAGACGCTGTGAAGGGGGCCATAGCTCTAGTGACCATTGATCTTTAGGCTCAGGGAACCATCCTTGTGAGATTGCATATACTTGACCTTGAATCTTAAGCGTTGAACCTCCATAGGGGCACAAAGGGAGATGTGTGCAGTCTTCTAACCCTCATTTTCACTTGATAAAATCACGCATTTTGTGCATATCTTGAGTCACTTGTCTTTCTTGCGAATCGTCAAACTCATTTTTAAAAAAAAAAATAACCAAAAAAATGATAAATCAAAAACAAAAGTTGTAGTGTCAGACTTTTCCGCGGTCAAACATTTAATCAAAAATAACATTTTAACATATTCCTCAAGACATTTGTGCACATATTGCTTGAAGACCTTCACCCTTCGCTTTTCATAAACAAAGGATCCTCCCCACCGAACACTATCACTATCCTCAGTAACAAAAACTTTACATTGGGGCAGATTGGCCTGATCAAAAGATTTCTTGCTCTAGTAGGATGATCCCCGAATCCATTGAGATAAAAAAAAAGAAAGAAACAAAGAAAAGGAACTTTCAAAAAAAGAATAAGTCCACTAGATTGAAAATCCGAAAGGGTGGTCTAGAAAGGGAGAAAAAAAAACGACTTATGTTGAGGTCGTCTAGTCGTAGGGTTAATCTTTTGAAAGTAAAGCAATCGGAGTTCAAAATGATGTGTGGCCTTCTTTTCTCTATCTAAAAAGCAAAAATATATCCATTGTCACCCCGTTTGAGCCAAAAATAATTTTTTTTTATCCCAGAGCAAGGGTTATCATCAAGTAGGAGTCAACTCATGGTACAAATGATGAGCACTCATTGATCAAACGAGGAGAATTCATCAACAAACGGTGAACATAAATAAAAAATAAAAAAAAAAGAATCTCAAAGTGATGATGAAGAAGAATGAAAAATGAAGTTCAAGAAAAGCAAAGTGCTCAAAAAGTCAAATAGTTGATGCAATGCCTAGATAATAACCCTTGTTTCTAAAAATATAATTAACAAACATTCATTTGGGCCTTCATATCCTTTTTTTCAAATACCTTTTAGCCCCTAGCCACGTTACAAGGCTAATAAAGTCCACGCAGATTGGATAATGTTTGCTCAATTTTTCATAAAGCTTAATTTTGTGATAAGGCGAAATGACTTTCAATGTGTCGTAAAAACAAAAAAAGTTAAAAATGAATGATGACAAAAAAGAGAAGAAGATAATGTCTCGGGCAGAGGGGATCTCCTTGCCAATTAGCCAGAAGCATGTAAAAGAAAATCAAACCAATTGGGGTCGTCCTTTTAGTCGATCTTTTTTCATGCCTACTACCCAAACGGAACCCATTGCCAAGGAAAAAAACTAGGGCAGCTTTGTGAGTCTCATACAAATTTTTGATCAACCCATGACCCAAGACTAAGACAGCTTTGTGAGTCTCATACAAATTTTTCATCAATCCATAATCCCATGACCATGACAACTTTGCAAGTCTCACTTGAGTTTGTTTCACCCCAATTTTCATGGATCCAAACCCCAGCTCATTTTCCCAAACACAAAACCGGGGCAAAATTTTTGGTATGTCATCTCCTTTGAGGATTGTAGTACCCATGTGCCGGTCCCAGTCTTCCAAACCATTCCAAACGGCTCTCATTCTCTTCAAAACCATCCTCTTGCCAATAAATTCAAACATGTGTGCACTGATGTCTCGGAAGAAAAGTCAAAATGTAATAATCTCAAAGTTTAGACCTTGGATGTATGACATTCCTCAGTTTTCACAAAACGTTGAAAATAAAGACCAGTTTGATGATTACAAGTAAGATGACTGACTCAAGAAAAAAGACATGCAAAAACAAAGCAAATGTTTTTCATATGTGCATCAATCCATGAAAAAGAAAATCTTTCGGATCGAAACCCTCTTCACTTATATGAATGGTTGTCGAATCCTTCTACAAAAATACAAAAAGAGTAGCATCAAGATTTTAACACTTTGCAGTAAAGGGTTTCAATGCCTTGGTGTATTTTCAAAAATCTAATTTTTAACAAAATTGCAAAACTACGAATTTTAAGAATTTCAAAATTTGAAAGCCCAGTTTTACCTGGCCCCTAAGCCCAGTTTTCACACTGGCCCCCAAAGCCCAGTTTTCACACTGGAACCCAAAGCCCAGCTCACCTGGCACCTTAAGCTCAAGTTTTTCTTTTTGTTTCGGTCCTCTGTAAGACAATGGTCGAACCTAACAATCACATCATTCATCCGCAGGGTTGGTACACCCTCCACGAGGTTAGTACACCTCACATCATTCATCCGCAGGGTTG